>NC_142254.1:10507222-10660277 GCF_052056855.1 Sturnus vulgaris | reverse complement strand
TTGTTCCAGGCTCTCTCATCTTTAAATCTCTTTTCTTCTAATCCCTGTTTAATATGCTTTTTCCAAGGAGCTTTTGAGAATCTCTTTCCACTTTGTCACACATTGTAAAATTTGTTTCCATAACTTCTGTAATTTGTACTTATTTACTAAAAACAAGGCAAAAATTTCAGGTCTTTTATTGAAAAATTTGTATATTTCTAAGTCTTCCCTGGCTTAAGACCTTCCAAACTCTTGTCAGGCAGTATTGGCAGTATTTCCTCTCACAGAATTGTGCATTCTTGTACAAGCAAGAAAATCCATTGCTTCCCAACACGGCCTGTGTGTGCTGGCCAGCCTGAGAGGAGCTGATTTGGATATCTGGAGAGGATATCCGATTTGAGTATGACGCAAATACAGAATTTTCAAGTAGCCTGTATAGTAAATAAGTTTCTCAATACACTGCCTAAGGAGAGTTTGGAAGTGATACCATGAAAAATGCTGGATATCATGACCAGATATTACTGCTGGCTTTACTGGTAAAGCTTTCAACTCCGATATCAAGTATCTCCAAGATCTTGAGGTCTGAGGACAAGTTTTCTTTAAGATGTTATGATTTCAAGTAGGGAACAATTTCAAACAGCTCAGATCTTTTAAAATCGCTGATAAATAATACCATGAGAGCTGGGTTTGAATGCTTAGGATCTGAGAATCTAATTTTTTTTTTTACTGGTGGGTTTATTGTTGTATCCATTCTTAATCTTTCTCATGGAGCATAGAGATAAGTAGGTTAAAATGAAATCTCTTCAATTTGGTGAATTGAACTGACACATTTTCTTCCAGCTCAATTTGCTATTGAAATATCTCTTTCTGAGGTGCCCTTTGCCTTATAAGAATTGTAGATTATGCACTTCATGCCTCTGCTGTATTCTAATGAAGGCAAGGCACATTTCAAATGAAATAGCCATAGAAAAATATATGCACATACAATATCTAAACTACATTTTTCATGGAGCAAATAAATGGGACAACATTTGAAGCTGAATTGATAAATAAGTACATGTTATTTCACTGTAATTTGAAATTGCAGTATCTCTTCTATAATTGCTACAAGTCATTATGGTACTTTCTTATCACATTAAATGAGCTAAAGCAAATATTGTCTTTGTATTTCTAGGGAGACGTATATGTTTTAGCTATTAGATCAATATTGCCTTTTTCTTTTTCATGGGTTTTGTATGAAGGAGCCAGATGAAATTACAGCTTTTCAACGGTGATATTAAGTGTGAAAGCTATTTTCAACCTTTGTAACCAAGATTTCTGTTAAATGCTTTTCCCTAAACTCCTTCAAATGTTCCCAATTTTCAAGCGCTCCTCTGATTGTTAATTCAAATTTTTTTCTGCCCCTTTTTAATCTGTGGTGTCTCATTAAAAACTAGGACTTGAGCAGGATAAAAAAGTTTCAAACACTTTTCAATGTACTTTAAACGTACCCCTTCCTGAGCCTTTATTCTTCATGTCAAAAGAGATCCCTAATTGTGGCCTTTTTTCTGTGATATTTTTCCCCACCTTTTTCATTAGTGATTCCCTCTACTCACTGAGCCCCTGAGCAGTGCCCTTATATTTCTATTACAGATTTTCTTGTGCTGGTATTATGATCCCATGCTGCAGTATGGTGTGCATCATGATCAATCATGAAATGATGTTTTGTTATTAAGAACCTTTTGCAAGTTGCATTTTTCCTTACTTAGCACATGAGATCAGTATTAAAGGTGAGCTGTACCTAAAATCATTGCTGCTAATTCTTCTGTGGGAATAACCAGCCCAGTGGCCTTCTATGATGGAGTGACCACACCAGTGGGCAAAGGAAGATGTCATTTAACTGGCCTTCTGTAAAGCTTTGACAGAGTCCCCCACAACATCCTCCTCTCTAAACTGGAGATGGATTTGATGACTGGATAAGATCAGGTGGTTGGATGGTGGCATCAACAGGGTGGTGGTCAATGGCTCAGAGTCTTGATGGACATCAGTACCATAAATTATACACAAACTCACTTCAGATGGCTATTTCTTGTGCTATTTTACATAACTGTTAAAGAACATAGAAAAAGGGACATGCTGAGAAATTTACCTGTTGAAAATGAATATCTATTTGGATTTGTCTAGGAAGTAAAGGTGAGCAAGAAATTATTGTATATTCACAAAATGTCTTTATTTAAAGTAACTTTAAGGAGTGGGTGGAGAGAAAACCAGACACTGAGTAAAATGTTTCCTGAGTGACAAATAAATTTATATAGCTGTGGGTTTTTTATAAGGCTCTAGGGGGTGGTTTTTAGAAGACGTAATTATGCTTGTGAAATACTCCTTTTTCATTTTGTTAGTGTTGTGTTACAAAAGAAAAATGTCGATTTTGTTTTTTCTATTTAATGTGTCTCTGTGTGTGTGTAAGGAATACTTGAATAAAATCCTTCATGTGCCCTAAAGAATTTTTATTTAGATTGGACCAAATGTAATGCAGTAATGCAGTCTCAATAACGCTTTCATCTAATCTACTTTTTTGTTCATGGACTTTTAATGAGATTCTAATGATACCTAAACCAAACTCTGCAGATCTCAGCCCTTCTCAAATTCCTTCCAGTTTCCACAGTATTTCCAACCACAGATATCACACAGGACATGAATTTCAGCCTTCTAGTTCTGTATAGAGAAAAGCTGAGCTGCTGGTTGTACAGAAGGAGAAGTGGCACTTGGTGTAGCCTCATCATTTGGATGGTGGGACTGGATGACAGCACTGAAGCTTTGTGCAAGTGATTGCAGAATTCTGAGGGCAAACTTCTCCTTCCCCACTTCCCCAAGGGACAGTGGAGCTTTAGAGGACTAAAACTTTGAAGTTTCAATTTAAGTGGAAACAGAGTAAAAAGCCACCCTCATGAGGTGAACGGGTTCTGGGGGTTGGGAAGAGGAATGTGGTTGTGATGTGTGTAGTGTGCGTTTTCTTTATATGCACATAACAGTATATACTAGAATAAGAATTGATTGATTTGGAAGGGATCTTAAACACCACCTTGTTCCAGCCCCCTGCCACGACAGGGACACCTTCCAGTACACCAGCTTGCTCAAAGCCCTGTCCAGCCTGGCCTTTGAGCAGCTCCAGGGATGGGGCAGCCACAGTTTCTACGGGCAACCTGTGCCAGTGCCTCACTAACCTCAGAGTAAAGAATTTTTTCCTAATATGGAATTTAACTTACTCTCTTCCAATTTGAAGCCATTACCCCTTGTCCTGTCACTACATGCTCTTGCAGTCTTGCTCCACCTTTAGTGAAAGTTATATGCATAGTGTGCTTATTTATATATTTATATATATAAAGTGGGAAGAGATTAAGGCAGTGGCATGTGTGTCTGACTAGGTAGAAGCTGCCAGATGCTGATGTTTGTGGGTGAGTTGCAGAGTGTGGGATACCTGGCTAGAGCAGCTGCTGTCTGCATGTCTGGCTCTTCTACCTGCCTGGCTTGGAGTTATGCTGGGACTCCCTTCAGAGCTGCCTATTTGCAGATGTGGTGGGTTATATGCTGGCTGAGTAAATCTAGTTGTAAAACTGAAGGACTGTAGGTGTTTTAGTTTGTTGCTTTCACTGCCACCAAGGACTATATTTTAATTCTTTTTTTATCTATCTTGCAGGATCCTTAGGAAAGCATGTTCTCAAATTGATGTGTCGGTACACACTGATGCTTGGATCTCTGTTGGTCAGACAGGGATATAATTGTTGGTAGAATTCAAATTATTTGCCTTTGAGGGTGCTCTAGGCTTCTGATAGAACTGAGAACACTTAGTTATGGGGTGCAATGATAGAAGCACATGTCTACTTTGTCTTTATTCAAGTTGTAAAACTGGACTGGTATACACAAATTCAGGACCATGCAACTTGTGTGAATAATATCATATGTATATGATATAAGGCTTTGGGCTTTAAAAATTAAATTTATTAGAACAGCAGCTTGCATCAATACCATGTAAGCAGAATGAAATGCTCTGGTACATAAAGAATTTTTTATACTTGTCAGTCACTTTGAGAGGCTGTGAGGAGGCATCTCTGCTAGCTAGTACAACATAGAGGAATAGCACAGGACTTAAAAGAAGCTTGATAATAATTTTGAGTAATTTCTGTGCTTAGTCGCATTCCAGAAATGAAAAGCAAATCTGAATTTCTCAGTCTAAGCTCCAAGACCATAAAGCATGTTTGTTTACCATCTGCACCATCCTTTCAGCCCCTGGAGGAAAATGAAAAGACAGTAATAACAATGGAGCACTGGCTTGCTAAAAGCAGCATCAGCAGAGCTCTAAAGACAAAGCAGCATCTTTTTGTACAATAGATTAAGTGGGAGAAGCACCTTGTCTTCCTTCCATAGGTTTGAACGTGTTTACACAATTGAAAATGGATGGAGATATTTCTCCCAAGGACATATCCATGGCTATTTTACAGCTACAAAGATGGTGATTTCTCTGTGTCCTGAGGAGTTTCTTAAACCTTTCTCATCTTTATAGTCCAGATCAGAAATAAAGTGAGCTTAAATTGTAACATCATGACAGAATTTAAGATATGACATTCATGGCTTTTTTGGTGTTGCTAAAACTGAGTTTTAATATGTATTGTCAGCAGAAAGCACTTTAAAATAAACTTATTAGCAGCTTGAAGAGCAAATTTCATGAATTCCAGTGTTTTCTTTTGTATTCGGTGAGTCTGTGTTCACTGTAGTCACCCATTGAAACGAAATACTCAAGAATGCAAATTATTTCCTATGTGACACTTGAATTCATAATAATGCAAGCACAAACTGCTACTTTAGATTGACATTCATACACATAGTTCCTTGTTTCATGAAGTTTAGCTGTGTTATTTTAAGGTCCCAAATACTGTTCTGGATAGAAAAAAAAAAATAAGCAGAGTTACAATGGATATTATGACTGGCTGAGAAGTGTGACTGTAGAACCTGTGACTTTTCTTTTTGAGGAAAAAACCACTGTCTTATAGAAGAAATTATCTTCACAGGTTTTAGTGCAGTTGTGGGGATGGCTAATCTGATTGACCTAGCTTTAGCTCTTGGATATATTTGCAGCTGGCAGGAGGTGAGGTTTGTACAAGGGGTGATGGAGACAAGCTGCCATGAGCAGCTGAGGGGGCCTGGCTTGCACGGCCACCCCAACTTCAGTCTGACTGCACAGGGCAAATGTCCTTTTATGCTGACAGCCTCCACGTGAAGTCCTCCATAGCTCTGTAACGAGCTCAGGGGGTATCTTGGAGGATATGAGGGTTTTGTTGACTGCCTGCGAGACAGGCAGCTGTGTAGGGCAAATTCAGCTCATCATTGCATGACTGTATTGTCCCAGAAAGGGTTGCCTTGTGGTGAGAATATCACATGAGGTGAATTCTGTGGCCTAAGTTAAGTTGTTGTACTGATTTACTGGGATGCAGTAATCCTGAGCAATGTGCCTCATTGACAATGACATCAGTATCCATTTAAGAGCTATATAATCCTCCTAATTTGGACGTCCCAGAAATGAAAATTTATGAAAAAAACTCATTCAATGCTCATGTGTGCTGATAGCTCTCTATCTACTTAAATTAACTCCTTTAGTATTGGAAAAAATTCTTGAATATGCAATTCCTTATTATCTAATTCCCATTATATCTCTGTAACTCTAAAATAATAGCATTTTCCATGAATATTCTAATGCTGAACTCAGTCTATAACTGTCATGCCAATCATCTAGAGAGCCATTAGACTGCCTATTAAGGATGGAAGCTGAGTCGGGAAAACCTTGCTTCAGGACCAAGCAAGGACAGCACTGCTTTCAACTTTTGTTTGTAGTTTTTAATGTGGGGTGGGAGAGGGATGGACTATTCTCTTTAATAACACCATGCAATATTGTTTCTTTCTAAAGTAAAAGATAAAAACTTTGATAAGGCAGGAAACATCAATTTTGCTGATGTTAAAAACACCCAAAACAGCTCAGAGCCTGATTACTGCTGATAGGTGCAGTAACCAGATGCAGTGGCCTCTGTGTGTGTTTAGTCTTTTGAATGCTGGAGGGTGAGGCAGAATTGAAAATGTCTTGAGAGTCACATTTTATACTGTATAAACAGTTTCATAGCTGACCCAGGATTAGGTCTAGAACTGTCCCCATGCCAGCCCAGTTTTGGGAACAGTCTCTAGTATGTTTTCAGCTCTTTCTAGAAGATAAACAGGCCTACCAGCATGTGTCAAATATACTCTGTTCTTTTAAGTAGTACCAGTGCAGAAATGTTGTTACCTCTCCCACTGTTGAGTTTATAAAACACTTGCAGGACTAACAGAGGAGTTGTTTCAATTTGTTTATGTCCATACAGGCTGGTTTCATTTTTTCACTCTACTTTTTGAAAGTCCTACTTCTTAGGTTTCTGAAAAAAAAATAAAAATGGGAAGTCTATTGAGTAATAAGTTTAGAGAACAAAACAGTGTTTAAATTATTAAATATGTGATTCCTTTGGGTGTAGTAGGATATGGAAGGAAGATAGGAAGATGAATACAGTCATGAAGACACATGCAAGCAGGGTGTCTGTGCTCAGTTCTTCTACATGCAATATTCTCCTATCAGCAACAAAGACTTACTGGAATTTGGAACAAGAAATGTCATGTGATAGATGGGAAGGTGCTGTGTGGTTGGATTGATACCAGAGGCAAGCACTCAGAACAGCAGGATCAATTATTGCATAAAATAATCCATAATACTTCCAATTTTAGCTAATAGCTTAACTTAAAAATATGGTTAAATTTAGCCATCATGTTTATTTGTAAACATATGAAAAATTACCATCATCTTGGAGATGATGTTCATCAGTGTAACATGTGTACATATGTACCCAATATGGATGCATTGCTGGGTTGGGGTCTTCACTACTTGAAAGCTCTCAAAATTTTTTGCTCTTTTTTTTTTTTTTTTTTTTTTTTTGGTTGTGTTTTTTGGGTTTTTGTTTTGTTTGCCTTTTTGTTTTGTGTTTTGTTTTGTTTATCCAGTTGTGACTGCTATGTTCTTTTCAGGAAATATGTACGATGATTGGAGTCTCCAGAAGTTTCCAATGAATAATCAAGGTATCAAATTAAAGTAAATATCATCTACTCATAACAGCAGGTGCAAAATTGTCACTAATTATAAATTTGCTGGGTTCAGTAGTGACTGTGCATGAATTATGTTGTATTCATTAAAAGAAAAATTCAGAGCCCAACTGGTGACAAGAGGAAAAAAAAATCATTAGCATGTTCCTCAAAAGTGAATTAATATTACTGAGATTTACTAGTGAAGAGAACTGCAGAAGGATGAAGGACTTCTCTACCTATGTGGCTGACAAATGCTTCTGCTAGAAAAACAGTTGTTTTTCTACTAGTTTAGAAAACATTGGCAAATTCCAGCACAAATATTCTTTATTCTTTTTAGACAAAGAAGATTTGCATGTAGATGTTACCTTAAATATTGAGAAACTGCTGTCTATGTTTCCAGTAAGAATGGGGGAAAAAAATCTTGTTCCCAATACTCTTCTACTATTTTTCCTGCTTACCCATAGAGCCAAAGCAGAGGAGGGAATACTTTTGATATGTATATTAAGTTATCTTTGTTTAGCTTTTAATCATCAAATGGGACTATAAAAAGTAAATCTAGCATATTAAGTAACCATTATGCATTGATTGCATTTTGCATTACCAGGACTTAAAAATCAGCACTGTGAGCTCTGTATTAACAAAATGATAACTTTATGAACCTGAAGAGCTTTCTCAGATCTGGGAAGTCCAGTAAAGGATTTTAGTAATTCTGGAACCTAACTATAATGGAATAACCATTAAGAATCTTGGACTTTATTCCCTCTTCTCTCCCTTAACTGGAGTTTTTTGTTATGACAGAAATGTTGATGTCATAAATGCAGAGTTTGAAATGGACATGCTGTGTGTCCATGAAGAACTTTTTCCTCCCCTGTACTGCTGTGCATTTTTGTCCCTTCTGCCCTCATCAGCCCCTGCCCTGTGGAGGTCAGCACCTTAACTGTGGTCAGCTGTATTCTCCCAGGAGGTTCATCTGGAACATGGTTTGACATGCTGGGAGTAATTGCTGTGGTTGGAATAATGTTTTGGTGCATGTCACCACCATCATGGTGACAACTCAAGTAGCAGCTCAAGGCCTGGAGTCCTCCTTCCCTCCCAGGCTGTCACTTTTAACCAGGTCTCTTAGTTGTAAAGCTTATAAGTGCTTCTATAGTCTTCTATACATCTATTCATGTGCTTAATGTTAAACATATGTGAAATGTTTTGAATGTCTGGGGCTGGGGATGTGGTGATCATCACTCTAGGGAATAGAGTGCTTTAAAAGCAGAGAAAAATCAAATAAATAAAACCTAATACTGTTCCTAATATTTCCCTTTTGGAGTTTGCATTCAGTTTCAAGCAGAAATCTTTTTTTTTTGGTATTTTTTAGTGTTTACTTTTCAGTGACTCACAATTTGAAAGCAATATGGCATCTCAAGACAGCAGTGGGCTTAGATTTCTGCTACTGAGAAATGGTTACCACTTGCACCAGTGATGTTTTCTATGCCTATTAAAAGAGTAACTCCTTACTGCTTCTCAAAGTAGCTGAACTCAATCTAAGGCTATGGGGGGATTTTAATTATTATTTTTTGAATGCTTGCTAAGGAGTCTCAAAACCTTCTGAAATACTAGTTAATTTTTTAAAAAAGGAACGATTTTGTAGGTGTCATTAAATCTGCTAGAATAAGTTTACTGTACTTCTGCAGGGAAGATGAAACAGTAAAATGGGCCTATTTTCTCCTGCTGGTCTATTCCCTCATGTTCAGTAAATGTCTTGAATGAATTTATGTTCTCAACTAATTGCTTGCTTTTGCTTCAGATAAGAGCTAGTAAAATAGCTGCATGTAATTATGATATCTTCTTAATAAGCCTTCCATTTGTTTAAACTTTAAAAAGACAGCTGAAAATATACTGTATATTATCATATGAAAGAACTGTAGAAAGCGTTTTTCTCTTCAAAATGCAGAGTGGACTTGTGTCAAAATGATTTCAAGTGAAGTGGAGGTTAAAAAAAAAGCCTTTTGACCATGAGCACATTCAAAGATGATTTTGATTAATACAAACACATTTCATCATTTGTACTTAAAAACATTTTAAATTACCTCACAACCACAACCAATGTACTTTATTAGTTTTGTATTCACTTTCATTAACTCAGAGCTCACAACAGCATGAATTAATTTAGTTTAAATTGTTTGGCTTTTGTTTTTAGCTGGTGGCATAGACAGGACTTTTCACAGGAAGCTCAAAGGCACTTACTACAGCCCTAATTCAGTGTTTCTACTTTCCAAGCACTCCATCTGCCTGTAATTATACATCATGGGTATAAATCAGCCTTCCTTGTACTTCAGAATTAAATAATGAAAGTTGACAATGCTAACTGTGGGGAATGATAAGAAATGCTGTCAAAACTGAAAGTGTGTGCCTCAGTTTCATCCATGAAAAATGGCCTGCTTCACAAGACAAAGGCCTTGGACAAAAGACCATAGATTCTGTCCATTTTACATGAAAAATAATGGCCAGAAATTTTTCAAAGAGATGAAAAATGCAGGCACACTTGAAAAATATGTGGAGAAAACATCCCATGAATTTTAATTGAAATGCAAGAAAGAATAAAGTGCCTGTGAATGTTGTAGCATTGAAAACAAGATATTTGCTACAAAGCATTATAACTTGAATATTTTAACAGTTCTCAGTCTGCAATCTCATTAGTTCTCCTACTTGCTCATTTCCCATGCTTTTGCAAAACCCTCCAAAGTTCTCATTTAGAAACTGTTTCCACCATGGACTGGTGCTATTTCTAGGAGAACTGAGCTCTGGTGCCACTCAGTATTGGTTCTCAGGGGAAGCCAAAAGGTTCGTGTTCTAGAATTTACTTAGCTGATTGGGTAAAAGGTTATGTGGTTTTGTAATTTTAAATGCAGCACACATACCTAGTTTGTCTTTTATTTATTCATTGAATAGCCCTTAAAATGATTAAAGTATGAACAATTGTGAATATTTCTGTGTAGAATTCACCTGAAAACACTGATGGGAAAACAAATGCAAATCTCTACAAACCTACAAAATAAATGCACATAAAGCTACACAGTCCATGAAAGGTGTGAATACAGATTTTTAATTCATGGGCACTCGAGTGTAGGCATGGCTGATGCTACTTTATATGTCAAGTCATCAAAAGCTTAGTATAAGCTTAAGAAAATCAGTGCTAATTGTATTGCAAATTTCAAATTGGTGGCTTCGACATTATTCAATACTGGGGAGGAGGGATACTCTTTGAAAAGGTGTAGGTGCCAATATATTCAAATAGACATTTTTATAACACTTTCAACATACTTAAGAAAGTAGTAATATTTGAAAATATCTTGGGAAATAGAAGAAGACACGACTGCGAATCCAACTGGGATTTTGAAGCCCCTGAGGGCCTCTTTTGCCTTGTGTTTGAGGCATCAAGAAAGCCCCCTGTGTCCTTAGGGACCTAAAGATCTCTGCCAATAAGAATTCAGGTAGAGAAATTCATTCGTTCTCACCTGCCAAAGTGTTTGAAAGTTAGAATACTCTTAAAAACATTGTTATAGAGGTGGAAAAAGAGCCAGTGACCTTGGATTTCGACTGAAATCTGATTTCATGAGTTTACATGACAGTCCTATAGGTCTTGCTTGTAGTACCAATTAAAACACAAAGAGATTTCTCTACCAGCAAGTTTTTCTTTCCCTGTCAGTTTAGTATTTATACGAGCACAGTGAATTGCTGCTTTGATGTGTACATGGAACCAAGTCCAACATTATCGGGAATTAGTTTCAATTGTATGAAAATCATGCTTCTGTAAGCAATAGAGAGAGAAACTAATACACTTATTTACGTTAAAGCATGTATTTTGCTTCAGAGAAACAAACAGCTATTAAACACAAAATCCTACAATTCAGAGTGGGAGGTGGGGAATTAAGTAGGCTGTGGAATACTACTGACGTGCAATGTTGTGAGTTTACATTATAGTGGCAGTATCCAATCAGTATTTTAAATTCTTTTAATTACTGAACTCTCTGGAGTACATAATGGTGTGGAATATACACATGTATCTGTAATAAACAACATGTATCTTGAAGAAATGGATTTAGTTTTGGCAACAACGTGATAGGGAGATCAAAGAGCTAGCTGGCATTAAAATGATTTAGATACATTTGTCATAGGCAGCTGTTATGCTAATCTCATTTATGCAGTTGTCAGCTGATAGGTTCTGATGAGCCAGCTTAGTGGGAAAATCATTAGTAGATCCCTATTGTGATAAATGTTATTTATTACTGTCAAATGGTATTAATGTTTGATTCAAAGATGGGAAATGGGCATCATCTACATGAAGTTCATCCATTCATGGTCAATGATGACAAAGGGAGCTGTTGAATTCCAGCCAAAGGAACTTCATTTCTGTAAGAAAAAAGAATAATGGATTTAATTTGCATATGTTTTAAAAGGGTAATGAAGTAATATGATGTTTATCTTGGTTGAAGAGTGGTAATTTTTGCTGGCATGGTTCCAGCAACATTTGAGTCATTGTGCAGAATTTGCTGTTCAGTTGTTGGTTGTGGAAGGGGCTTTTCAAAGCAGCAGGTGCATAAGGGGGGAGAAACTAAAATGGTTTATTCATTAGGCCAAAAAATGAGCAATCTCTGTCTTTTCCCCAGAAATATATTTACAACCATCTTTCTTCTTTTTACTTCTGCTACGTCAGTATTTCTTTTTCTCTTCCTGTCCAAGGCCTTGCTTCCTGAATTACTCCTAGATCCATACATATTTCCACTCCATCTTTGTTGTGATTTGACTTTTTTCCACTTCATCTAAATAGTTAAATTCACACAGATATTATCATCCCATTCCAAACTATAAGGCACATAGAAGTTAGGAGACGGGCACACATGGCTGTAAAATGAGTATTTATTTATTTTTTCAAGAGGCAAAACCCCCAATATTTTGGCTAATTAGCTGTGCAGCTGGTTATGAAGTTGTTGAAAAGTGTTCCCTCTGCTTGTGAATTTGCATGGAGGCATTCCTGTTTCTCTTCTCTATTCTACTACAGCTGCAGTGCTGTAATCCACTTCTAACTGGTTTGAAGTTGAAGAAAACCCCCAAAAAAGTACTCAACAAAAATCCCTATCACGTGCATAGGAAAAAAAAAAAAACAACAACAAAAAAAAAACCAACCAAAACTTAATTATGGTCTAACCAATAATATAGGGGCTAATTTTAACTACTCATTATGAGACAGCCATCAGAACATTCAAACAGTATTGCAGGCTATATTCTGCAGCTAATATGTTTATTATTGATAGGCCTAGAAATTAAATCTGAGTACTCTGGAAGATTTAAATAATTTTGTAGAGTAAATAATAAAGTAACAATGGTAACCTAAAGAAGAACTGACTGAAGCAATTCTGTAGTTAACACCAAAACAAACAAGATTTCACTACTCTTTCTGTGGGGTCTGTCCTGGCTGCTAATTAATAGCCTTTATATCTCAGTAATAAAAAATTCCTGATATTTGAGACAATTGTGGTCTTTTCAAAGGCAGGTAGATGCTAAATTCTCATTGATTTTTAGCAAGAAATAAGTGCATGACCATCTAGACATACTCAAATTTCTATGAAAAACAATATACATTTTCAATTGCCAGTAGTGGTGTTGGAGCATGGATGGAGATAAGTACTATATGCAGTTCTGTAAACTAGAATTAGGAAATTGCATCTTGCAAATGAACTGGTAGCAATTAATGCTCCATTAAATACATAGACAAATTACTACAGGGAGTTATGCATGTCTTGAGTTTAAAAACTTTGGACTGTGTTTTACTGGTATATGTACTCCACATCAGGGATGGCTCTAAAGAGCCATCTACAGCATTCATTTTTGAGGTTATGAAAAAGAAATCTTGCCACTCAGAGATCTATAGAGAAACTTTGTAGTTCAGCACTGCATATAAAGAGTAATTTTATCAATTTCTGCTGCTTAAAGATTTTCTGACCTGTTTAAGCCCCATATTTAAAACATCTTTTGAGGCTGCTTTCAGTATCATACTTGTCTGTCTAAGGCATGCCCAGTGGGTTCCTGGGCTACCAGACAGGATTGAATGGGCTGATTTTGTGCATTCTTTAGGTGGATGTAGAAGCAGATATTCAGTTGCTCAAAATACTCAGCTCTCAGTGGTGCAGACAGCAGAGCCTATTGAAAAGGTGGAATGTGTCCCTGCCCATGGCAGGGCTCAGAACTAGACGATTTTTGATGTCTCTTCCAAACCAAACCTTTCTGTGATTCTATGAACTGCCTAAGTTTCAGATCTCGTGAACAAGACTTACCAAAATGTGAATCCTGACTTGCCACAACACCACTGCCTCAGTCCATATTGTCTGTTCCTAGTACTGTATGAGAATCTGCTCCATCTTCACTGTGATTTTTAGACCAAAAAATGTTTCAATAAATATGTATAAGCTGTTTCTCCAAACAGCTGCATCTTTTGGAGGCTTGCTGCAGATAGCTTTCCAAGTTTTTGGAGTTTGGATTTGAGTCCATTTCCTTTCCTACCTCCCCCGCCATGTCTGCACTTTTAGATGAGTGGTTTCCTTGGTTACTTCTGGCAGAAATTATAGTTGATCCTTACCCACTATTAGGATGCTATTTAGTACAATACATGGAATGTAAGACCTTGGAACTTATCTGCTTCCTTATTAGTTCCTGGCACTTCACATTTTTTTTCTTCCTTCCCCCCCCCTTTTTTTTCCCCCTTTTTATTTTTTTTTCCCCAAGCTGTGAACATCCTAGTTTGGGTTAAGATAGATTTAAAAATCTTGCTGTGGGAGAGCACATATATCTTTAGCTTACTTTGATAGTCCTCTGAGGCTGTTCTGTAAAGTAGATAGATTTGTCTCAATCTGTCTTTATGTTGAGATGTGCTGGGCTTGCTCCATTTTTTGTGATAAGAGTTGCTTTGTAGGTCATAGGAGATAAACGTAGATCTTGTTGAAAGATTTGCTTGTCAAACTGTGTGATGTATTCCATGACTACTAACTTCTGGAGAGTGTGGGATTGTTATGACATGTATAATATACTGTAAGATTCATCCTGAAACCACTGAAATTCATCACTCACACTGGCATATTGAATCACCAGTTTATCAAGGATACTGAAAGTAGCTAAAATTGCTTCCAGCTTATGATTAGCTAGTTGACTAGTTAGCTCTGACATCAAGATTATCTCTGCAAGTGGTGCAAAATATTCAGTAAATGAACAAGTTTTGGTGGGTTTATGTTCTCTTTTCCCTTTTCTTTATCTTGCAGGTGCTGTCTACTTTCCTGTGGTGTCACTTCCAGCATTGGGGTCAATACTGGTGTTTGGGGCTGTTTTTTGGTCACGCAGCACTATGGACTTTATTTCTGGGGCAAGTAATTTTGCAGCTGGCATATTGTTCTTTAGTGAATTCTACGTAAAAACTGAATTTCTGTTAAGAGGTGACAGTCTTGTAACTAATATGGAACAGATTTGTGCTACTTCTCTCTACTGTAGGGGATTAAATGATATCTTAGGAAGTCATCCTTAATCTGACAAAATATATTTTTACTCCCTAAAAAGAAAAAAAAAACTCAACTGACATTTGATTTACTTAAGAATTTTCATATAAGAGGTGATGAAACTTTTTGTAGTCGTGTGCAATTTGTTGAAAAGACATGTGACATTAAAGTTTGCTATAGAGCTTGTGGATGATTTAAGGAAAAGAAACAACTTTGCCATCAGAGGTTTGACATTCAGAGAAGTCTCTTAAAGAAATTAAAGGAAAACAATCTGTAGGATCAGCCAGCAACAATATGAGGTCAGATAAGGAGATGCTACTGGGATTTATGTCGAAAAAAAAGGCAGTAGAAAAATAAGTAGAAAATAAGGCAGTGGAGCAGTGAATCTCCCTGTCCTTCAGTCCAGAGCAAGTCTTGTAGTCTGAGAATGGTGAAGTGAAGGAAAAAACCTCTCAGCAGGCTGATGTTGCACCTAAAACAGGGCAGCTTCTTTTGTCATCTTTCACCTTGGCTGCCACTCCCCCTGGTCTGTCATGGGACAGGGAAAATGGGTTACTGACACGTTATTGCTTATGGACAGAGGAAAAACAAGAGAAGAAAGAGAAGTTAAAGGGAGCAACTTAAAGGCAGATAGTAGAATGTTTTTTTAAAGACTGAAGAAACATATGAAGGTAACTTTGTCCATTTAGAAATGAATTAAATATCAAATATTTTAAATTTGGTATTGCTGATGATGTGCATTTAAAACATGTGATGACATATACAGACAGGGTGCCAGGAAATGGCTTTTGTACTTAAGAATCTGTTGCAAGAGAATAAGTTTTTTGTTGTTTTTTAGGAGCTGTAAGTAAACTATAAGGGAGACTGCAAATACTAAAATAACATCTGTGTTAGGACTGCAAAGGCTTTCAGGGCATGTACTGTATTTTTTTAGAAATGTGCCTTTTGTTCTTTATTTGGCTTGTCATGATGCATTTCTGAACAGCTTGTGTGAAGTCATCAGTTGTCATGTACTTTCTGACCAAACCTGGTGAAGTAGCTTTTGGCAAACCTGGTCTGTATCATTATCCTCTGCTCTATTCTCTTAGGCTCCCTTGCCTGTAAGCAAACATCTGTATAAAATTATTTGCAATCGGTAGTGATTCTTTCCCCCTGCTGTCCCAGGAGGCAGCATTTTTCTAAGTTACATGTGGACAAATGCCCACAAACTTAAATGCTGAATCTCCAGCCCTTTGCATCTTATGAACTCATTTATGTCAATACAAATCGAGTGGAAATCACTGTAAACAGTGAGGAAGCTTTCTTTTAATTCCTGTGTTAGGTGCAAGTGTAGTATAGTAATGGTCACACCAAAGAGCAGAAGTGCACAGGAAATACATTCTGTAAAGGACCTTAATCATTGCACTAACAGGAGCCCTGGTCTATCCTCCACCAATTGAAATGATTTTCTTACAAATCCAGTAATGATACAAGGTATTATCACATAATTCTGTTTATCACATACATAATCTTTGTTAAGTCTCATTTGGAAATTCAAACTTGATATAGAAAAGACAACACTGGTAAGTAACTTTTTAATTAACACTAATTATGCAGATACGTAACAGAATTGCAATATAAATGAGAATCAGCAGTAGAAAAATATTTCTTGTTCCATCTGAGTACAACTAAATAGCTTATTTAGGGAATATAATTATCCTCCAGAGTGAGCAATACCATTTAGCAAGTTCAGCTTACCACTGCTGTACAATTCTAACATGGCAAGTATTTCTAGGCCTTCTATAAGGCCATTGGCTTGTTTTTATTCTATTTTGCTTTGGTTTTGGAGATTATTGCTATCCTGTTCCTCTAAGACGTATTCTCTCTAAGCAGGTCTCATATATAAGTAGTCAGAATCCTTTTGTATTTCCCCAGTAACTATGATGGGCCAATTGATTTGGGTCTTTAAAAGCTTCTGCATCTGTTCCAATGTATGATAATCACGTGCCTGCACTCACACACCCTCCCAAAATCCAAGTTCACATCTTGATTTTAGAGCAAGTAAAATGCAGGCTTACATCCTAAACGACTTATGATCTAACTAGGAAATGATAGAACAAATGATAGAAGTTCAACAATTGTCTAAGTAGTTTCTTTACTTGCTAGGTGATAAAAATGGAGTACTGCCTGCTTTGATGAAGATCTCTAGTGCCTCTCCTGGTTTCGAGGTACTTTGAGTGATCTGTTGCTGGCAGAGGTGATAGATCAAGTGCAGAGGAGCCTTCTTAACAAAGGGCTCCCCCTGAAAACGTTTCCTACAATTATTCTGCTGGCCAACAAGACTGGGAAACCCTTTAAGAGCAGAGGGGCACCCTCTGAACTCCTAACACTGCTCCTTGTATCAAAATGAGATTTGAAAATACATTAAAGCAATAAAATCTTTTATTTTTCCTTTTCTTTCCATCTCTCTCTTCAACCTAAGGCAATGCTGCTGCAGTTTTACAGACTGTGTTAGCTCATGAGTGCCAGTTGTGTTTGGGTAATTAATGTGGATGACAGGAATGTGACTTGTATATTTGTAGATGGTTATCAACCCAAGTGAACTCATCTCTCCCAATTCTCTATCTTGCTGCTGGTAGCTAGTGTGGTATTGTGATGTTTAAATTATTTCACTGCCTTTTTTTGGGATTCCAATCTGTCACAGTTAATAAAGAGTCACTTCAAGGACAGTGAAATTACATTACATTACAACTGACACTTCTAGGATTAATTTTACAATTTGTGATTTTAATTTCAGTGAAAATATATTTAAAATTATCACTTGTCAGATTCTCAAATTAAATATAATGAAAGTTGATAATATTCTAATAATATTAAGTTGGTTTGGGTAGTTACTATGGCTGGTATAAAAGACTATTCAGGCTAGGAAAATAGTACATATTAAGAAAACCCCACAATTCAACATCATTACAACAAAAATAATATAATATCTTATAGATCTGGTCACTAAACACTTGTGCCATGTAATAATTCGGAAGATATTGCGTGTATTGAGAATATGCTTGAATGACTGAGGGTAGATCCATTTTTTCTGAAGCATTGTAAGAATATTTAATTTCCAAGAAGATTTTGATCAGACCTGGATAAAACAACCAAGAACTTATTTTGAAAAGAAGGCAGTGTAAGATAGGGAATGAGTCACAGCCTGGCACATTGTGCAGCCCTTGTGAAATGGAATATAATTTCAAAGGGTGTGCTCTGGCAAGGTATGCTCTCCACATTATAAGCAGTTCCTTGAAATGTCAAAAAACTCTTAAGTCCTTATTTGTGGAATATCTGTGCTATTAATATGGGCTTGGGCAAGCATGCAGTAGGAATTGATGTTAATAATTATAACATCTCAATTTTTTTCTT
This sequence comes from Sturnus vulgaris, assembly GCF_052056855.1. Classification (NCBI taxonomy): domain Eukaryota; kingdom Metazoa; phylum Chordata; class Aves; order Passeriformes; family Sturnidae; genus Sturnus; species Sturnus vulgaris. The sequence goes on along the minus strand of NC_142254.1, from coordinate 10,642,242 downwards.
TGGGTAACTGATGCTGGCCAACACCTGGTGGTCACTCATACAGCGTGATGTGAAACTGCTTTTGCTACAGCAGTACAGTTGCATGACACTCAGCACTTCTGACCATCACTTGATAGAGCTATTCTGGTAATGGTGATAGTCATAATACATCCTTTTCCTCTCTGAACTTTGTGTAATCAGGAAACAGATTAGTTGAGGAAAATACATTTTTAAAATAATCTTCAACTTGGTATATTCCATTCACTCTAAGAGGATATATTCCCTTGCTTATATTCTCCTCAATATTCTGTCTATTTCAAGAAGATTTTCATTCTCCAGGGTCTTTTTTCAAAGAATACTATCTGCTCATTCTTTTGTGAACTAAACTTCTAGAATTCCTGTAATTGCCCTCTTATTATCTTCACTCTTCAAATATTTGTTTTATACTAATGGGGCAAGAACTATGGCTGCATTCCAAATGTGGCTTCAAGTCCCCTATGTAGTATTAGAATTCTTTATTCCAAGTCTTAATCTCGTTTTCTGTATCTATCCTAGAATCTCTCGTCTTATTAATTTAAATTACAGTTAATCCTTATGTTGATGGTTTTAAAGTTCTTTCCAGAACTAGGACCATATTCAACTGCTGTTAAATGTTTTGTGGCATATGGCCATTGAGAGAGAACTAATTTTTATTATTTTTTTCTGTCATCTCATAACCTTACCTTTCTTTACAATGAATTGCAGATGCCAGTGAAGCCACTAACAGTATCAGCTTGTGATCCTGGTCTATTTGTCATTCAGAATTTTATTGCCTTTCTCCTTTTGTCTTTACAAGCTCTGTTCCCTGGTTTTGTTTCATCAGCAAATTTCTTCACCTTCATGCATATTTCATCTCCTAGGTCAGTGATATATAAAATGAACAATAATGGGCATAATACTGATTCTTGTGGCATTCTACTAATCCCTCTCTCCCAAACTGCTCTGTCTCATAAACAGCTTCTGTCTGTGACATTTAAGCCAGTTCCCTATCCACATATGTGACTCACCCCAATACCCTACTTAATGACTTTGGACCAAATGCTCTTTTCAATTGTGTGGTGCAGAGGGAAATAAAAGACTGAAAGAAGGACAGAAAGGGAATGGAGGTGCAAGCAGAGACTTAGTGATGTTTCTAAAATCCATGCAAGTCCAATTCATTCTATTGTGTCTCCTCAATAAAAATCTAGAGGTTTTTTTCAGGTAGTTCTTCCTTTTTGTTTTCACTCCTGAATGTGAACTTTTGGCTTGTTGACTTGAGATTACAATTTAATTATCTGATGTCATGATTTTTATTACAATTTCACTTGTACTTTTTAAACCATCTGTCCTGAAAACATGTTAATCCTCATTAGTAAGGCAAGAAAAGACCTGTCAGATTTCTTGGAATTTATGTTGAAAAGGGGACAATATACAATAAAAATGTTTCTCATGTTACAACCATCTAGTAATCAAATAAAATTTTTATTCCTGATACTTATAAAAGATTTTTTCTATCCTTGTAGCTTAATTTGTTGGGTATATTTGAGGTGATGTTTCTTTTTTCAAAATTCTTCCATTTTTTTATCCTGTTGTCTTAAGACCTCTGGATTGCTTTCTTGTCATCTATAAGTCTGATAGTTCTTTTGTGAACCTCCCTTTCAGACAATGATTAAAGAATTAACTTGAGGTTTTTAGTAATGTATGATTACTATTTTAATTAATTGCTCTTCTCTCTCCTGTGATGGATTTGTGGTAGTTCCATCTCCTAAGTTGATCTCTTGGTTTTCACGTACAGTAACAGGGTAGTACTTTGTTCTTAGTCTTAACTGTTTGTACTGTTGGCGTCTTCATTCCTGAACTCTTTTCTTATCTATAGTTATCTTTCAACTTTGTCCGTTCACTCTCTTTTTTTTCCCCCTTAGGATTCGTGCTTTATATCTCATAAGTGCTGCCTTTTCCTGTTATAGTTTGTTTTGTTGTTTACTTGGGATATTTTGATCACTAGCACATTTTTTACTAGAGAATGTATGTTCTTCTTGGAGAACTTTTTTTCTCCATATTGTGCCTTTTGTTCAGTACTATATTTGAGTATAATTTACCCAGCCCTGTTTGTGTTCTTTCACACTTCGTTCTTGTAAAACTTAATTAGATTTTATCTCAGAGAAGCATGGTTGAATTCATACTGTTTAGATCCTTACTATATACAGCTTATTTCCAAGCTCTACTTATTAAATACAGTCAATTCAAATGGTTCATGGCCAAAATCTCATCCCATTTGCTCTCATGCCCTTCAACAGAATCCAAATATTCTCAAGAGAATGAGAAGAAAATATTGAAACAGGTTTCTCTTTTTTTTCTAATTGCTGAACACACTATGCATTGAGATCCTGTAGGAAGAAAATAATGTGGTGGAAACAGTTCTATTTTTGCCTTCTGTCTTCTCAAGCCACAAATTAGTGTACATGTCCTGTAGTTCTCTTAAGCATGGTGAGTCAGTGTTTAGAGGAACTTGGGATGAAACTGGTCAGAGTGTGAAGTTGGAACTGAGCAGATCAGTTCTGCATATTTTAAGTTGACATTGTGGGTGTTTTTCACATGTCTAGTAAATAACATCTCTTATTGCTTAACTGCGGGGTTAGAATGAATTACATTAGTGTGTAATTAAGTTCATTGTTTTTGGGTGTTGAAGAATTGCAATGAACAGTTTAAGGGAAACTGAATTTTATTGAACAGTAACATTGCTGGGAGTAATTCAGCTCTGTGCCAGTGCCAAAGCTGACAAGGGGATTGGGAAAGGAGCTAATGATCTCAGGGCAGGAAGAGCCATTTTAACATCTCTGAGACCACTTTGGTGTTAAGGTGGATGGGGATCTGAGTGTGGTGATGTGTAAGGCTGTCCCTGTCAATGATGAGCTTGGGTGACATCCTGCCTGGGGACACAGAATGGGGATCCACCCACCTTCCCCCTCTGTGCTGCTTCAACAACAAGCAGCAGGAATATGAACAGGAAGAGGGCCGGGCTGGTGTGAGCCATATCCAGAGTTTGTGAGATTCTTATACTTTGAGCTCCCTGGTTCATTGCCAAGCTTGTGACCTAACTGATTTTTCTGATCACTGTACAGCCTCCCTCATGCAGGCTATAGGCATATTATCCACTCATTTGTACGACTGTCCTGAGTATATGCTATTCTAGTTTGATTTACTTTTAACAAAAATCAAGAAAACATTCCTTATAGACCTGATTTTCCAGAAAGAAAAAATCCTCTTCTATTTTGCTTCTGTAACTGGTTCATTTGCTTTCTGGCCCAGTTATCTAGCACTTTGAGAATCTAGAAAAATTGTAACTTTAAACAATTTGTCCATTTAGAAACCACCCTCAAACTGTATAAAGGAGAAAAGTAGTATCAGCACAGTATGTTTAAAATTCTATTTGAAAGATAGAGCCCCCTCCCTTTCCTAGATTGTACAGCACAGCTTAACAGTAGGGGAGAGAAAAAGCTTCTTTCCTTGACAGAATATTTCCATTTTTCTTGTACCTATACCAAAATATTCTTATTCTCTCCTCTTCACACCTGCCTTTTTTGCAGGGACAAACTGAAGCTGAGAACTTCTGTTAAAAAGGCATTCCTTGCTGGAATAATCAACTTTGTTTTAATTAAAACTTACTCAGTGCTTGTGAAAGTGGCTGAGATTATGGTAGCAGAGGAAAGTGAATAATTTTGCTGAGTAATTAATTTATGTGAGAAGCTGCAGTTGCTGTTTAACTCTGTTCCAAACAAAAATCCAAGTTGAACGTACAGTGGTACAGGGTCACTGGTAATTGAGAGAAGATAGTTTATTGTGAGTCTACCAGCTTATAAAAATAACCAGTGTGTTTTCCATCAAATGTATTCTGAGGGGAATTAAAAGCCAACCTTCAAGAAACTGGTTGGAAAAATGTAAGCTGTGCTTCAGGAGTTATTATTTCAGTGTTCCGTGGTGGCAGTTTAATGGTAAATCAGTGGGCAAAAGTGCATGGAGGCATCTGAAGGCACGGCTTATTTTGTTGTATGTGGGAAGGATATTGACTGTGTTCTACAGCTTGAATATATCTATCCACATGGACAGCATAAATATTACAGCTAGAGTGGCTGAAAATTTTTGAATATAAAGTATAGGCAAGGAATTTTTTATTGGCTTTTCACCAGTTTTCTGTAAGATAGAAATATTCTGTCTGCCAGTTCATTTTAATGAGATTTTGCTGCAATTGCAAGAGAAATATCCCTGTATTGCAAAAATCTGATTTATGTGTGACAGTAGAGTGTGATAGTTGCAGGTCAAACAGTAAATATTCTACCTGCAGCTAGGATGGTATTGTGTTTATGGACTTATCTTTTTTCCGTCTGTTTGAGATGATCTCCATGCTATGTTTTCTGAGCTTTGGGTTTAATTTCTGATATTAATGGAGATTTTCAGGGTGGTTTGAGTTAAAAATCTCTTTCAGCTTCAGTATTCTAGCTTTAAAATCTGGAGACTTTCCCTATGTTAGAGGGTACCAGGACTGAGGAGTTCATATCTGTCAGTGTTACAGGAGCAATATGTAATAGAGCAAATACCAAAGTAACTGAGAGTGAGCTTTGGAAACATTAACAGGATAAAAAGCCATGGCAATGGTTGCTATTGTCATTTAAATTTTATTTTAACAATGTGGTTTAAAATTAAAACTAAACTGGATTGCACAAAGAAATAGCATCATATGGTGGTTGGTTGATGTTTCTGTGAATGCTTATAGAATTTGAATTGTCTTCTGCTGCCACTGGGAAGTTCTAAATTGGAAACCGTTAGTGATGGCAGAAGCCATAAATAAGTTTTCCTTGTGTTTGTAATGTAATCAGAAAATAGCAACATTCTAAAATGCCAAGGCTTAATATTGGAGTGTCAAAATTTTCCTTAAACTTCAAAAGTTCTAATACCATGAGAAACATTTTAGTTTGTACTTTTCTGATTGTATCATCTTTTATCCTTTGGCTTGGTATCAGAAGGATGTTGTGCTTTAGACAGCAGCTGTATCCAAGCACATTGCTGTGACCCCAAATTGAAAGGAAAGTTGAGGGCTTCTGTGGTGGGGAAAAAAGCCCAAACCTCCCCAAAACCAACAAACCAAAACTCATCACAATTCTTTCTGCCTCGTTGCAGAAATTTCACTTGGCTTTTAGGTCATTGTAACTAGACATGAACCATAGTTTAGCAGCATAGATACATACTTTATAGTCTCAGTAGGAAATGGAGAGAAAGGAGAAATTGCAATTTCTTTGGGAAGTGTGGAGGAGGATAGGAACCATCGCACAGAAGAGTTGAGTGATAGTAATGGCCATACTGCAGGGGTTTGGAGACCTACTACGACTCATCAGCTGCTGTTTTCATACTTCTCAAGTTACATTTCGTTATAATACTGAAATAGCTGCATTTGTTTCTATTTGCAATGCAAGCACAATTAAATACTGGTACAAGGAGCTGGTGAAAAGCACATCCCATCATTTTTTATGCATATTAAATATACAGTCCTGGAGACTATTTGCAGTTCAAAACAGTTTCTTAAACAAAAATTAATGGCATAATTTTCCTTATCAGTCTCTAATTTCAGCAGAAATGTTTGCTACCATTTTTTGACCTTTGATTAGCATCTCTTATTATGTAAATGAAGAAAGGCCATGTAAAAAGTTGACTCTGCTGTGCATTTACATAATTATTTGCTTTTGTAAGATGGGCAGTTAAAACTACATCAGTTTAGAATTTCTTTTGTCTAATGGCTGTGTCTTTATTTAAAGTTTAAAGGTAAGAAGAGTTGAGTGATTTGTTCTTATAAAATTTCTCTTTAAACACTACCTCTGTAATTTTCAGGAAAATAGAAGAGGCTGACTTTTAAACATCTCTTCTGAAAATAAAGCTTGCAGGATTCTTATTATAAAAGACCAGAAGACAATATATAGAAGGTGCACAATATCCACACTTTGTCACTGAGGTACAGGTCAAGATTAATTCATTTTTCAGTTGATGGAAACAAATTTTTGATGAATGAATGCCCGCAGTAGGCATGTCAATAAAGGAAAAAGCTGTATGAACTGGGCTTTTTTTTTTTCTTCTTTGTTTGAGGAAAAAATGTGAAAGGTACCCTCTCTGTAATTTCTCAGGGAATTCTTTACAAAAGCTGTTTTGTAAGCAGAGATTTACATGCCAGAAATGCAAAATGAAGTACAAAATAAGGCAAATAATGGTGAATATCCTAAATGTAGAAAATAATATATAATGCATAATACTTTAAATCTCATTAAAAGAGAAGCATATGTAACTTCCTAGCAACCAAACCTCCAGAGCCTCTCTGGAAAGATGTTCCTTCTCGAAGGGCTCCCTTGTATAAGTGCTTTAATAAATGAAGCACATACGGAAAGTATATCAGTGTTCCCCGTGTGCAGAATGTTTCAGTGTTCTCAAAAGCCTCATATACGATTGTATAACTTCCTAATCTGATATAATCAACACAAAAACTCTATGTTAAATTAATGTTCAAGATCTAATTTCAGGCAACAAGAGCCATGACAACTACACATAAAGCTGGTACTCCATCCTTAATTTCCCTTTTGCTCTGCACTAAAAGCAGTGTCCCAATATGGCCTTAGAGAGCTCAGTGCTGATTGAGATGCCATCTCCTGGCTGAGCTATAAAACCAAGCTGCAGAATTATTGTGGTTATTCAAGATGCTGCAGTGACTGTTTCCTGGCCCTAATCCAGCCCTTGTAATTATGGTTAGATTTTGTAATTTCTCTTTCCACTTTCATCTCAATAGGGTGTTCTCCTGGCCGCCTGTCCCGCACTGCTGAGCCGCGTTAATGCGGCTCTTAAACAGCTGCTGTGCTTCTCACTGCAAGGGGCTGCATTTCGGTGGTAGGTAAATGACTCTCTCACACAGTGCCTTGAGAATTACCAGGATAAAGGACACTTACTGCTTTTATTTTACCTCTCGGTGCCTATGTTTTACTGGGGTCTTGTCTGGTAGGCATTTCTCTGTGACAAACATTGGTGTTTCAAGGCCCAAGAACAACAAGGCAAATCAAAGAAGAAATAAGTGCCCTGATGTTTAAAGTCCCAAATGTTGAGAACTTTATTTAAGGTCATATACATTGCTCTGTCATTTTTTGAATAATCATACGTGCCATCCAAATCAATGGAACATAAAATGTAACTCTGCATATAGACCCAATTTTTACTGTAAAAATAATGAGTTTTTATTCATTGTCTGCACCCATTTTACCTGCTAGGTGTGCAAATTACCCATATGAAAAAAATAATTACATGTTTGGGACAAGGGATAGTGATTTAATTTTTTTTTTTTAAGTCAAACATTTCTTTTAAATGTTTAAAGAAAAGCCGTGAAGAAAACTGAAACCAAACAGATAGCTTCTATGATATATATAAGTTATATATAATAATCTGAGGCCAACACAATGAGCAAAATAATCATAAATGCATTCATAGCATGGGGCATTTCTGCTGAACTGCTAATGGCTGTTCAAGTCATGATACAATATTGGTGCAATGGAGAAAATTCTCACATTCATAAACATGTGAGATTTTACTGGCATTCTTTTTGCTCCCTTAAACATCACAGAGTGTCAGTGCTGCTGCATTGGATACTTCTGTTGATATCTTACCAGGCTCAGGGGTCCTTTAAATATGATATGAGGGCAATGGGACTATTAAGATTTTGTCAGCACATGTTATTGTCTCTGCAGATACAGTAATAGCTCTTTGAAGACTAGATATTCGGTGTGTGAAGATCCTTTCTGAAGATAAATGACTTAGGTTTTTGTTATAATAGCTAAAGTAACCTATATAACGAGAAGCTGGCATTTAAATTGTCAAATCTAGGTTCTTGTAATTATAAACCTGAAATCTTGTTTTATCTGTTGTTGTCAATAGAAAGGAACAGTTTAGTTGATGAATGCTTTTTTTCTTTAAGGCAATTAATTCATAGTAACAGCAGATATGTTGCATCATTCTTCACTCTGATATGTGTTAAAATGGCTAAAGTAGAAGCTCTTAGGAATGTAGCTTTTGTTGGGATGATGACTAACCTTTATTGTTGTAATTCATTCAGACCAGAGTATGATGTTAGCTTTTTTTTTAAACCTGCTTGCTGCAAGTAGCTATTCTTTAACAACATAGCATTCAGCTGGTTTGGTCTCATGAGTGCAGACAGTGAATTTTTGTTTCATCAGTTTCTATCCTTAGCCTACATTTTGGCAGGTCTTTGTTGTAAGTGTGTGTCTCGCATATTTATCTCACTCTTTCACTGAAGGCATTTAAAATTTTGCCTTGGCTTATGGATGTTTGCTCTTGGTGTTAGTGTAATGTCCATACATCTAATTGATAAGTTATAATGCATTTTTTTGTAGCTTTAACCAGTCATTTAAAATAAATAAGATCATAATGATCAGTTTCCATTTACCCATTTATTAAATAACAATGTTCACACTGAGCAGTTTGATTTTGTGTTACAATAAGGCAGTCTCTACATGATGACAGATGGTGTTTCATTTTGCCGACACTGTGCTAAAGTGCTGTGAGTTGTGATGTGTTTGATTTTATTAGAGATCAGATTTAACACATGCATTCTACATAACTGCAATAGCATTCCCATTTCTCATCTGTAGGAGAAAATGAAACTGTGATGAAATGTAATATACTCACCCTCAGGCAGAACTAGTGGGATTGGGAATTGCAACATAATAAATCTAATGGATATTGCACTACAGGACACTAGAAATTTACTGTTATTATGTTCAGGGAAGGAACTTGGTTTTGTAAAACTCGCTTTTATTTCACTGGCATCAGTGCAATTTCACATTATTTAACCATTATATCCCAACAGTTTGCTGCATTGAAAAAGTAACCTAAGCTCAGAGGAGCAGAGGAGTAAAGGAACTCAAAAGGGAAAATACAAAGTCTGAATAACAAAATGACTGAAATTATTAAATGCAAATTACTGCCTGACAAAATAGTTATAGTTAATAATGGGCTATCGTGATATGCATGTTTAAAGTACATTTATAATTTATAACAATAGACCATTAAATATAAATATTACATATTCATACACATTAAAACACCCAATTTATTTTATCACAGCTCTTTTGTACTTGAACACCATTCAAGTTTAACAGGTATCAAGATAATACTTATTTTTGAGATCCTTGTTTGTATTTGTTTCTCCTGACAGTCAGAAGGTGCTCTGTTTGATCTAATTTAGCATGTCTGTAAAAAAGGCTTTTCTAGAGCATACAATAGATTACCTAATCTACTTTAAGAAACCAGAGATCCTAATTAGAAGGGTCTCACGGTAAAACAGGAAAAAGGAGAGGCGTTACAATTTAATCATAAGCGAACAATTTTGGCGTGTTGTAAGTGTTTTGTATAAGTCAGTTTCTCACAGCCTCCAACACTTCTGGAACATATTGAGTGTACCTATTAGAAGCCTTTAAAAGCTTCAAATGTTTTTTAAATGCTACATTTGCACAGAATGATGCTTCAGCACTATGTTTTGATTCTACAAGATCGCACTGGTCCTGTTAAATAGAAATGGTTTACGTTAACTGTGAATGAAGGTTATGGACTTTTTTCCAAACTTCTAACCCTTAATTTCTTACAAAATGCAATACATGCATTCTCTTTCAGGAAAAAATATTAAATCTTAGAATCCTGATCGAAATACTAACCCGTTTCATAGAAGACTTCTCTTGAAGGACTGCATTTAGTTCCCTGAGTCCTGAGGAGAAGCAGCAGAAGACATCTATTCTTGAGAGTAATGCCAAGGCTTTCGAGAGTAGCTTTGAAATATCTCAATTCTTATATAAATTAGTGTTTAGGCCTTTGATGAAGTGATCCTGTTATTCTTTTAGTGGTTAGCCCTGATGCTATGATAGCATGAATTTAAGCTATCGATGAAAACTGAATTTTTTGGGTGTGATAGCTTAGAGTTAGTAGTGGAGAACATTGATCAACACTTTTGCAGAAAAGATAAATCACATCAGGTTTAAAATAAATAAATACCACACAGCAGAGTAGACAGAACTAACAAGCTGGGAAGGAGAAATACCCTGGGATGCTTGAGCTAACCTGGAAGTTGCAGTGCCCACTGAGGCAGCTGTTCCCTCTTGGGTCACAGGATGATCCTGCTCTGTGCTTTGCTGGTGCTCTGTGTACACCTGTGGGGTCACCAGGGGGTATCCAGTGGAAGACAGGTAGATATGCTCTCTGATTTCAGACGCTTTTATACAACAGAATAATCAGGTTCTCCATCTTAGTGGAACAGCTTTTTATTTAGAAGTAGAGTTAATTTCCTCAAATGGAGATGTGTGGTGGTCTAACCCCAGGCAGGACCAAGACCCAGGCAGCCACATTCCCTCCTCCACCTGCAGGATCAGGGAGAGAATTTAAAAGCTGGAAAACTCATGGGTTGAGGTAAGGACAGTTTAATAGGGAAAGCAAAAGCCATCCACACAAGCAAAGCAAGACAAGGAATTAAATCATCCCTTCCCATGGCAGGCAGGTGTTCAGCCATCTCCAGGAGAGCAGGGCCCCATCCTGGGGAATGGTGACTTGGGAAAACTAACACCATCACTCCAAATATCTCCTCTTTCTCCTTCTTCCTCCTACTTTATACACTGACCATGATGTCACATGGTCTAGAATGTCCCTTTGGTCAGGTGGAGTCACCTGTCCTGGCTGTACAAGGAGCAGCAAAGGCCTTGGCTCCTTGTGAGCCCTGCTCAGCAGTAACAAAAACATCTCTGTATGATCAGCCCTGTGTTCAGCACACATTCAGAACACAGCCCTATACCAGCCACTGGGAAGAAAATTAACTCCACCTTAGCCAAAACCAGCAAAAGAAAGGAGAAGGAGATAGTGCTTAACCCAAAGCACAGCTGGAGGCTCTGAATATCCGTAGCTACCAGCCATTGATCTCAAGTAGTGAGGGAGGCCAGAGAAAAGCCAGCACAATCAATGATAAAAACTTGGTACAACAAGCTTAAAAATACATATATTCTTGGGTTTAATTTTTCTCGAAAGAGTTACAAATATCCCTAAATATACTTTTTTAGAAACCTGATGATGAGGTACAGAAAGGATACTTTTTTAAAAAATTCTACAGCGACATCTGGTTGGTGACAGCATGTTTTGTGAACTTCTTGTAGAGTGTTGTCCCCATACTCCTTTATGGCTCCTAGATTCTGTAGTGTTCAAGATGATTTAAATACTATAGGATAATTCTTATGTCCTTTGCAACATGTTAGGCTTCTATTATTCTGTCACTTTACATTATTTCTTTCAAGGAAAAATACTTAGCATAAGACAACTTCATAGTTTGACAAATAAAGATAAAAGCTATTTCAGTTTAAGTGCCATTTACTATTGTTATGAAATTGTCTGCCAAAGTATTCTTGAAATTATGTATATATATGTCTCACATAGATATATGTATATGTTTGTGTATATATAGAATACAATCCCAAATGTAAACTACACTGGGAAATACCCCCAAATTTTTTACTATTTGTAAACAGTAAGTGCAGGCAATATGTTCCTAAAGGGAGTCTATAGCTCTATAGGGTTTTGTTAATGTTATACTTCTGCTATGAAGAAAAGTAATGAAGAAGTTGTAAAAAAAGCCATGTGTGAAAAAGGATTGATCTACTATATGGAATAATCTCTTAACAGCTGTTTTGGGGTTTTTTTACCTTTTTTTGACTGTAGTATGGGAATCTTTCTGTCAGTAGCACTGCTTTGGTTGCACTGGAAACAGTGACAGTAAATCACATATATATCTATGAATTAATCATTATTTCTACAAAATACTCATTTTCTCTGTCAGGTGCATTGTAAACATAGTCTGTGATACTCTCTGTTGAGAGGAGCTCAATTATAATGTTGCTTTTTTTTTTTTTTTTGACCAGCAGTTTGGTACATTAAGTGCTTGTCCCAGAATGCTGGCTAAAATACTGTATTGTTAACTGCTACTGAAATGAAGGTAATCAAATTTGGGCAATGTCAAGAAAAGGAAGCCAGAACGATGCTCAAATCTTAAAATCATTCCATTTTATAACTGATAGTCTGAGAGTTAAAATATAAGAGAAAAATTTTTTTTTTTCAGCCAATTTCAAAATCCAGTTGCAGCTCAGCTTCTTTGAGCTTTAAGCTATTGCCAGGCAACTGGCAATGCAGCTCTCCTGCTGTAAATCCCGTGGGGAGACAGGCAAGGCTGGGAGAGGTTACTGTTTGCTTCTGTGCCCCTTAGTCCTGGGTACCAAGTCTGATTTGTACCTATTCCTCTCCTAGGCAGTGTTAGATGGGGGTCTCAGTCCCAGGAGTGCTGGGGTCTGAGAACTCATGAGTGTTTTACTTTGTTTGGGTTTTTTCATTTTATGGTGGCAAGTCCATGGCACAGAGAGCATCCTCCCAGCTCTTATTCTATCACTTCTGTGTGATTCTGCTCGCAGTTGCTTTATGTGTTTGTTTTATCATGGCTAATGCAAGTCATGCTGTCATCACAAAATCACAAGTAGTTTAAGAACTTTTCTTTCACACCATGTGGGGAAAATCACACAAGTGAAAAGGGGAAAGTGTATGAAACTTGATGAATTTCATAGGGATCTGTAGCTCTAGCTTCCCTCTAAAGCAGTGCATGATAGTGGAATTTAAGGACAAACTCCTGTTGTGCCACTATTACAGCAGTGTGGGTATTGGTCTTAAAGTTTAAGAAGGAGGCTTGCAAAGGAACATTTTTGGGTGGAAGCTGTAGGGGCCTTGATCCTAAACTCTGTGATCATTTTTTAAATATACTTGAATTTCTAATATGTGAGGTGACTAATGATTTCATTCAGTTAGCTGGGTATTTAACTCCTTCCTCCCCACCTGCCCTTAGATCTGGAAGAACTGAAACGTTATCAGATTAATAAGGTCTCTGGTTAAAAAAGCAGGATATGGTTTGAAGAGGCTTTTGATTTTGGCAGGATCTATCATTTCAAACACCTGTTTTAAGTTATGGTACTCATAATGGTACCTCCTTATTCTTTCTGACATTGATTGGCTTCCATGGCCTGAAATAAGTATCTCTACGAGGATGCTGGTTTAGATCCTCTATGCATCACACTCCTTTTGGTTTTCTCAACTATGTTATAGAAAGTAAATTGTTAAAAAAAAGATGAGATATTCAGTGGAACATTATCTTTTGAATTAAAGATCAATATATTCTATATTATATCCAACCGTTATTTTTTTATCTTCAATAACCTATGTTAAACTTTTTTCCTGCCAGTTCTTATAAAAAAATATTCCAGCATATACTTCACTGCTGGAGCTTGTTCTTTAATTTAATTAAACTTTATTGTTGCATTTCCTGCCCTCCATCCTCTTTCTCATTCAATATACTTCCCATTATCCCTTTCATTGAAATTACTTCCTTCTTTTGTCAGAAACTCTCCCAACACTTTTTCAAAGGTGGAAAAAGAAAGGGGTTTTATCAGCAGTTTAAAAATGTTTTTTTGTGTTGTATTCATTGTATTGAGAGTCACAGCAGTGACTGAAACCCAAAAAGCCCAGTAATGGTTATTATTGCCTGTACAGAACTGAGACTTGACAGGGAATATGGGCAATGCCCTCACAATACCGAGCACTGATACTTTATTCCTTTTGTGTTTTGTACAGATCTCATCTCTACCACTGCATACAAAAGAGAGTCTCTGAAAAGGTGTCCTATTTATGAAGAAATAGACAGCTCTACTTGAGAGGATTTTTTTTTCCTTCCCTTTTTTTCAACTTTTAATTGCAGATGAAGTAAAAGCACTGTAAATTCAGTTTGATTTGCATGAAATTGCACAGGCATGCTGGTTATGAAGCAACTAGGGACTCCGTATTAGCAAGAACATTTACCATGTTGATTCTTTACCAAGGTATTTGTGGAAAAAAATAAAGAACTCTCCAGTGGTTAAAATAATGCCAAAAAACTTGGTGGTTCTTAGCCAAAGCCTGCCTAAACTCATAATGAGCTCATGGTACTTAGCAGGCTGTGTGCTGTGACCTAAGTTTATCATGCTGCTTCTCAATCTTTCATTGTTATCATTTGCTTCCTTATTATGTTCATCTGCTCTTCTCATCTTTCACTTAGATTGATGTATTTCCAGGAATAAATGTTATTTTCATTAGCTGTGCATTGCCCTTGCTCCAGCAGGATTTCAATTCCAGTATTGTGACTCCTGTAATGTAAATGCCAGAGTTATATCATACCTTGTTTTAGTGTGTTTTATGGATCATATTGTAACATCAGCATTTCTGTTCTTGAATTAGATAATGCTTCTTTAGCTGCTGTTGGTAGAGGACAAATGCAGCTGACCTGTATAAAGTTGTCAGGTTAAGATGGCTGAGTTTTGGCTAAGGATTTCCTTAAGGCCAGGATTATGCCTCTCAGTATTTTTTCTAAAAGAAAATAACTGTTAGAAATATTACCTATCTCTTCCCTTCCTTATGAATGGAGAATAGGAATAATGCCTTAAAATTTCTGGAAAGGCTTTATTTGCAGAAATCAATTATTTACCATGGGAATTCATATAATGACAAAATACAGCTTTTTTCACTTGTGGATCATTGCCTGTTTAGCAGCAATGTTGTCATACTTTTTAGTTTTATAAAGACTAGAAAACTGCCTGTATCTAATTTATGATAAAATGAGAAAGACACTATGCAGGGCTGCTGAAAGTAATTTCATACCAGAAGATACACATCCTATATCTTTCCTACAGGTAAATTAGTTGACTTCCAAAAGAGGATACTCAGGCACTTATAATGATATTGTGGAATATAATGAAAAGTCTTTACTTTTTTTTACCATAGGGAATGGTTGTGTAGCTGTTTTTTGCCTTTTAACTATTTTCCATATGCATCATCCCAAGGAAGACATTTACATTCTGTAAAAAAAAAAAAAAAAAAAAAAAAAAAGCCTGTGCTTCTGTTTCCTCTTATTTTCACTTTGCTGCTGAGGACTTTTGTGTCAGTCACTTCTTGCCTGTGTTTTTGATAACAACTGTTCACCCAAACCCTTGGATCTTACTCCTGTCAGATATGACCTTTCTTCCCTTCTCTTCCATTCTGTGTATGTTAAGAGACATATGATGGTGACTCTGTGTTACAGCAGTCCCAGTATGGTCAAGTCCAAATCAGTGTCAAAGTGGTATTCTTATAAAACCTTTCTGGTAGTTTTTACATATCAAGGCAACTAAAAATAATAATTTATGTCATTTATGTCAACTTTTATGTTTCAATTAGCAAAAGTGATTTTCAAAAACTTAAAGAAAATAAACAAAATAAAAGAATTCTAAGGAATTTTAAAAAATCTTTCTGTAAATTTTTCTGCTATAGATAAAGTGAGAAATCCAGTGCTAGTTGCTAGCAGCACTAATATGCTTCTAGAATGCACAATAACAAGTCCCAGATCCAGGCTGCTTTTCACTTAGGCATGACTGTATATTATCTCCTAACTCATAAGAGTCTGGGTGGGTTACAGAATTATGGACTTTGGAACAGAATGGAGATCCAGCAAGTTTAGAATTATGTCAGAGACTAATAACAGATGTTCCAGAGTAAGACATAAATCCTAAACCATATTTGATTTCTCAAAAATCCTAATAGCTGCTTCAGGGATGTTAAGGCAAAATTTGCAGAATTTAAATGTCATAATCTATTGACATAATACCATGTGACAATACTGCTAACATTTTGCATTAGAATTCAAATTTGATTGAGCTGGGAGCATAATTACTTTGGAATATTTCTTGGAGTTGGAAATTAAAGTATTGGAGAATGTTAGCAGCAGCATTGTAGTTAACATGAATGAGGAAAGGAATGCAAAATGCTGCTCTTCATCTTAATTTCTACATGGAAGCTTCTGAAACTTTTTCTGCCATGTCTGTAATTATCTCTTTGGCTGATTTTTACTTCCTATTCTACACTAATCAGCTAAAGTAATTATTTAATTGTAACAATTACTGTAGAATACTGTAGCATTCTACTTCAGCTACTTAACTGTGGAATCTTGCATGCTCCAAATGTTCCCTGTGATCCATGTGCCATTCTTGTGTTCAGCATTTTCCACAATCAATGGATGTGCAGTAAGAATTTTGGAATTCCACTAGTAGAAAGTTATAACAATTAATGTTTTGTGTTCCTCCTCTCCTGACGACATTATCTGAATTAAAAAAAAAATAAAATAATTAATTTCAATGTTATTTCTAATTATTCAATGAGACCCATGTGCTGAACAGTGATGGCTGGTTTAGGTTTCTGTTGTTATTTATAGCCTTGTTTGTAAGTGTTTCATGATTTTGTCATGCCAAATGTGTTTAAAAATATTACTGTTATATTGGGTTTAACTTTTGTGTCTGTCTGTAAAGTGAAAGTCAGGAGAAAAGCAGGGAATTCCCCTGGCTCTCTAACTGCATTTGAATTTAATTTCCCTCTTTCATCTTCTCTTTGTCTTCTCTGTTTAAATTGCAAGCCTTTGGAATGGATTCTCCTACATACTTCATTTGTAATGTGCCCAACACCACTGTCAAATGACCCTTAGTCTTTTCAGTAATAAACAAGATTTATAATAACATGAATTTAAAGATAATGTGGAGACACAAAAAAGCCCTAATTATGCAAGGGGTGTGGGGGAGGGGGGGAATAGAGGAGTGGGCAGTTGGAAATCTTTTCTTTAAAAAAACCTCAAACTAATAAATTTCTGTGCAAAGCATTAGTTTCATGTATTAATCCTCAATTCTGTGCAAGTTTCTGGATTTGTTACTACACAGTAAGAAAGAAAGAGATGCACACATGGGGATTGTGAATGTGTTATTGTTTATCTGATATCTCTTAGTGATGCCACATCAGTTCAAATGAAAAGGCACCTAGGACCTTGAATAAAAGTGAATGCTTTTTGTGGGGTAGCAAAAAGATTGAACTTTGTCATTGGAACGCAGGGGTTGAAAAAGTTCCTAAATAACCCCTGGATCTTTGGTAGCCTGTGAAAACCAAACCAACATTTGTGTTTTATGAAAAGCTCACCAACAAAACACACTGTGGGTGACAATGTTTTATGGCATTTTGATCAAATCCACAGCTCGTTTGTTGACTTTCTGCTGTATCTTACATTTTATGTAATTCAAAGAAAGCTTTAAGGAACAGGACTGGCCTGTGCATCTACATAGATGGGTGCTTTTAACAGCATTTAAATTAATCTCTCAAGCATTTGGGTGGGGGTTGGTTTTGTTTTAGGTCATATTTGAGTTTTACAGGTGTTAATTCGGAATTCACGAAACGAGTAATTTTCTACCGTTATTTCATAATACCCTACATTGTCTCTCTTTGCTTGAAATTTCTTAATGTTAAGGTCAATTTTATTGATTCTTTGGATCTATTCTTCTATTGAATTTTTACTAGGCACATACAGAAAGGGTAACTAATCTTAATATCTTGTGTTCACAATTCTGTTTAGCATAAAATCGGTAACTGATATATTAATTATAATGATCTGTTAAATATACTTTACCTACATGTTAATTATAGCAGACCATTCTCATTTATTTTTCTGGGTAGGCTATTAATTCCACCCAGATGGTACTGCTTTTTCAGACTGTAACACTCAGTGTTAACGGAATAAATCATGTTGCCAAGATACAGGAGCAAAAATGTTATCACATCTGAATAGGTTTTAAAATGATATAACCATGAAAGAAACTTGCCTTTTAATCAGGAAAGAAGCTTAGTTAGAGCAGGGTCAGTAACCCAGGCCTGCTTTGTAAGACAGGAAGCATTACTTGGAAGTACAGGAATTGCTATTGCATTCCAGACTATGAAGAATTTTCAAAAAATGCCTTTTTTCCTGCCTAAAATAAGCAACCTAAAAGATAGTGTAAAATAATTCTCATTTTACTTGAGAAAATAGTGAGTATTGTTAAAAACCTTCACACTCTTTAGCATTTTTAGAATTTATTGCACATTATTAGAATGCCATGTTTACTGTTGGAAAACCCTGTTAAGATGAAAGGAATCTGCACTGCCTGTAAATAATATGTGAAAATTCTTTGCTCCTCACTTTTAATTAAAACAGAATTGGTATAAGCTTTTTCCTTTTCCACCTCCCCTGTCAATGTGCTCAAAATGCAGTTCTTTGCTGACTACAAAGAACAGGTTTTTTACTTTGACGTGAAACACATTACTTCTTGAATTCCTCATTTTTAAAATCTATCTCTCCTGCTACATGGATTCATACACGCCTCCACCATGTTTGCTTGCACAATATCTTGTGATTTTGGTCTCTTTTAAGTGTATTATATGCTCATATGTGGAAAGAAAATAAAGAACTTGAGAAAACCTCAAACATATGTGTTCAGATCTTGGTAACTAGGTGTCTTTTCCAAAACACTCTGTTAGCATGGTGGAATTAAATAGAATAATTTTTTCAATCTCTTCAGAAATTCTCCTTTTAAAAGGTTATACATTGGTCGGAGTTTATGTAGGGACTAAGTGCTAATAATTATCATTTGAACCTTTCTAGGCATTGCCACTTTCATGGCTCAGTATCACCTTTGGGTTGTCAACAGTCAAGAATTAGTAAGGTGAATAAATACCTAAAGTATTTTTAATTCTTCAATAATTTCATATAGTGTAATTTCAGTGTTTTGGAAGCAAAAGAGTAAAGCTTTGCTGTGACTTGAGACAGAGCTCTGTATGAATTGTACCTCTTTATTACCGTGAAAAAGGGATCAATAGTTGTTTTATGTTCTCCAACAGGAGCCCTTACTCCACACTCCATGATCAGCTGCTATATCACTTTACTTCTCTGCGTTTTCTAGTGTTAGAAATAGTCCAGTTTTAGCTCAGTCATAGATACCAACCGTATAAATGAGCTTTTTGCTAATTGATGTTGAACATGCTAGTAATTGCTGTGCTTGTTGTGAGTCTGAGCTCTGACAGTTCAGCTCTTGGAATTAATCTTTTCTTCAAGGGTAAATGAAAGGACATACTTAGTTCCAGTATTAGGGATTTAAAGGTGTAGGAAAAATCGTCCCAGATTCTTTTTTTTTTTTACTTGGGAGAACTACAAAGGGTAATTTCAATATCCTTCTTACTTCTCTATCTGTCTGGACAAAGAGGGGGGAAATTATTTATATAATATTCACTGAGTATGGTTTGGTGCTCCAGCTTCTGTAAGCCTTTGAGAGAAACAGTTGAAAAGTTTCCTAACTCCCAGACTTGTAGAGACACCAAAGGTACACTTATAGCCCAAGGCAGAAATTAGCATAATGTACAGTCCTCTTGATACCCCCATTAAGCTTATTGGGCCAAATTCAACTTCCTTTCTAATACAACAGCTGTGGGAAACACCTATGGGCTGAAAATGGCCCACTGAGTACAGTGCTAACCCTCAGCTTGGAAGAAACGTGCATGAAAACAGTATAAAAAACTGCAACAAAGCTGAAGTATAACCTAAAACATGAATTAGAACCAGGCAATGTTGCTAAGCTAACTATCAATAAGAAGTACAAAACCACTACATGGTTATGAGTAGCTTTTAGCTGGGGAATGTAAAATCTTAAATGGCACAGATAACGTCAATCTGAATTACCGTTTTCACAATGACACAGATGTTAGGATAAGGAAGCATAAATGGAAATTAAAGAGAAACAAATTCAGAACAGATGTCAGGAAGCATTTTTTTCATGCCGAGAATCACAAACGTGTGGAATGGCCTACCAGGCAAGATTGTTAAGGCAAAAGCACAGGGGACATTCAAGAAGTGATCAGATGGCATCATAGGGGAATTGAGTAGTAAAAAAGGAAATGAGCATGCATAAGGCAAATGGTTTTAATTTAATCCCAAACAATGTCCGTGTTCTTACGTTATTAATGTGTGCATATTTACCTTGGATAAAGACACAGAATTCTTAGATAAAAAAAGCACAAAATTAAAATGCACAAAATAGCCTGTTTCTGATAACAAAATCAAGAAAAATATTGTCTTTTTTTCTGTAATATCTGTATGTGTATAAAACAGGGTTTTTTGTACAGTTTCTCTCTGTATTCTGTATTGGTGATCTGTAGATGTTACCCATCATAAGGTCATAAGCGAACTTCTGGATAATTTTAAAATATATTTCTCAGGAATGGCATCTTGTTGGTGTTGTCATTTTTCTTTTTAGGGTACATGCTCCCCTGAGCTCCATTTTCTCACAATGTGCAGGTGGGAAAGATGATGTACTTCATCTTATCTTTTGGGAAAGAGCAGATGTATAATACTCAGTGTCCCAGTCCCACAACATTTATTCCTGTAATTTTGTGTTTTGTCTGCTCTGTTAATTTCAGTGGGACTCTTCACGTGCATAGGTATATCTAAGTTTGCAGGATAGGGTTCAAATGCTTTGTTTGACTCCTCTAAGACAGGCAGATATCCCTCAAGATAAGGAATTGAGCTTTCTTTGTGGACTTAGTCTCAGAAAACTCTGAGCTTCAAATGTGGAAAGATACAGAAACTATAGATCCCAGAAGCCAGATTCAGCTTCTGAATGTGGGAATCAATATTTTGCATCATACTCTGCTGGGTAGAGTCCAATGGCAAATAAAGGAAAGATGAAAATAGAAAGCAGCTCTGAGCCATATTTATGGACCCCTTTTGTTGCCTTACTGAGCTCTGAAAGTACTTCTGGTTGTTCCTGTGATTGCACTGTTTGCCACTTAAAGCATCAGCAGAATAAGCTAAATACTCACTTCTATTATTACTCTGTTCATTTTTCTTCTGCTTTCCTGATGTTCTCACTGTTTTTCTCATCCCACTAACCAGAGAGCTGCTGCCCTGGGAGAGTTATTGAGAAGAAGACTCTGTAGAACAATAATATGGTTATTGGACACCTCTAGGAGCTTAGAAATAAAATTCTTATCAGGATTTGTTCCTTTACTATTAAATGTGAAATTGGCTTAGAATTTTGTTCATAGGATATAGAAGATTGTCTAATCTGTATAATAATATCATTAAAATTCAATGTTAATGTGGATTTTTCTCAACAGTAGTCTAAAAAGGCCAAATCTTAACCTAGTAAATGGTGGTGAAAAGATAGAGTTATTTTGTTTCAGAGATTTCAGAGAACCACGTCCTTACTGGGTAAATCATCATGGCACTACAGAAGCCAATGGCAACTGAAGTAAATAACACTCTATTACTTTCCTACTGGCTAGGTGCTAGTTTGCTGTCTGGAACTTTATTGTTTCTGTAACTAGGATTTTAAATTTTCAGATGTAGAAACCTAATGAAATCCACATGGTGGATATTTCAGTTCATAATTTCCGCTTCATCTCAGTTTCTAGTACTGTAAGTCCCTGACTTATAAGGTAAATTAATCAATTAAACATCAATTGCTATGCCTCTTCACTTTAAGCTTTTCTTAGAGAATATTTGATCAGTACATATCTAAACTCCTAATGTTTAAACAAATCATCACCTTGTCACTTAGGTGTAGAAAACTAAACAATACAGTGTTAACTTATCTGTTGCAGGCTGAAAATGCTGTCTGGGCTTATCTTTTTTTAATGTGCTTTTGACATAAAACTGTTTCACTAAGTCACATACTGAGAAATTCAATAGTAGAATGGGCTTAGTGATTTACTAAAATCATATGCAAATCTTATAGTCATATACTGTGTATAGATTAGGAACTCCACAGAAAGAGAGCTGTAAGAAAATAAAGCAATAGAGCTGTGAGTTACTTTTGAAGGTTCTGGAGTTTTAATCATTAACACATATTGATGTTCCTATTTTCATTATCCTTGCAGCAAGTTGTTCTTTTGACATTACATTTATATTTCATTGTCAGTGTCCGAAACTGAATTACAATGATCCATAGCAACATTTTCTTAATTATGTTACTATCGGTTAATTAATACTTGTACAATGCATACCAGGCATAGATTGGAAAGAGAATGAATACATGTCCCAGGTCAAGGAGAATAGGCTGTGATTTTACAAATGAAGGAATCTAATGGAGTTCAGCATCAGTTCCCTCTGACTTTCACTGAGAACTCAGCCTGCTTTCTGTAGCAAGCTTTAAAAATCCCAGCTCTGGAGAGAAGGAGCCACTCCTCCAGCACTTTTCAGAATACTGAGTATGCTATGTAGACTCCCTGGGCTGAAATCAAATTGATTTTACAAAACTGAACCGTAAGACTGGGTATGTAGGAATGGAGACAAAATTACTAACTTTACTGAATGCCAGTATCAACATACACTATATTCTTAGATGTTACTGCTGAGTAATTGGGTGCCACAAAATTTTATGGAAGACCTCTATAAAGCCTTACCCAATAATTTGCTAAATAATTGTTGCACAAACCCCACCACCACCCAAACCCTTGCCTATTATTGATTCTTTTACAGGTAAGAGTCAAAAGTGGCAAGGTTAAAACCTGTAAGATAACATGTTGCTCAAGATGGAAGAATCCCATTATTGTCAGACAATAGGAACATGGGCTAAACTTCCCTGAGCAATATCTTGCCAAAGACATGTCCAGGATGATTTCAAAGTGCCTTTGAGAAAGAGTACATATTATATGTATCTGCTCAGGAATGTCTACCTGGCATGTTAGAGGCAACTTAATATCTATTTGTTTGAAAGTACCCACAATTCTAAACCAGTTCTATTTATATGAATTTCAACACAAAAGAACACATTCTTATATGACTAGCAAGATATTTTAAATAATGAAATATAATTCCATCAGCACTGTGCTCTCCTGTTATTTATTACTGTACTAAATTATCTACAACTGAAGACATCCAGTTTATAATGAGATATCTGATGATTTATTTTTGAAAAAAATATTAGCTTTATTATTTATTAATTCTAGCAGTATTCCTCAGTGTATACTCCATAAATATTAACATATCTGATGTCTTGCAAAGATACAATGAAAATAGCATTATGCCTGATGTATGGGAGAGATTTGACATCTCATTTTTATGTAGTTGATCTTCTATAGCTTATAATATCAAGAAGCCAAATTAATTAAGAATTTGTGTCAAAAAAAAATTGAAGACTGTTTTAGTGTAAGAACATTTGGAGATTTGCATTTGGATTAAAAGCACTTTTTAGCCATAACATTATCTCAAAGGTAGTAAAGTGGCAGATTGTATTTTGTACATTTGTGGAAGGCTAGATAAATTCCAAAATCCATTTTAAAACAGTGCATTGCTTAACAAATGCCTACATGCAGAAATTGAGAGCTAAGTAAGGATATTGTGATATGTTCTCACATGAGATCAAGTGGTTCTCTTAAAAAAATATATTTGCTAGATATTATTTTCAGTAATATCAACAGTACCACTAGCTACATTTACTGTTTAAAATAAGCCAGATACCTCATCATGATGCTCTCTGAATACAGCTGCTGTCTGAAACCCACAAAGACTATCTGGAATTTGAGATTTATCAGAAGATTATTGTTCAAGGCTGGTTTATCTCAAAACCCCAAGTCCTTTACATTTGTGCTGACATATCCTTTTATAGATCTGATGTAGAGAGATTTCCTTTAAGCTTGTTATATATTTGCTCTGATTAAGAGCGTGGCAATTTCTTTTATTTTGATATGTGATTAAATATAGTGCTGGTTTTCTAAGTATTTTAAAGCTAAATTTACATGTTGCTTCATTGTCATTTCTCCCAGGTTTTCTTTTCAGATACAAAAATTCATCTTCACATGAACATTTGCAAATACACCATATTAATTCTGAGATTATGAAGATTTAGAGCAACTTGATGTTTATCTATGTTTTCCCAATTATAGATAAGCCTGAAACACTCAAAGGGGCATTGTAGAGACTTGGAAAATGCAAATTTAAGCTAGAATTAAACACAACATAAATTATTTGTATTATAAATTGATCTTTCTTTTGTATCTTTAAACAGAAATCATGTTTTTCTAAACATCTTGATAAAGGTAAGTCAGGAGAATGTCCATGTTCTGTGGGGAGGAGAAGGCAGAATTCCCAGTTTCAGCTGCTTGGTTGTGTGCTGGTGAGAAGTCCCAGCTGATTACTTGGTAACAAGAGAACAACAGAAAAAAGGAGAAGCCTCATGGCTGTAACTAAAGCACGTTGTCAGGTATTCTTTAAGGTGTTTTGCTTGTTTATTTAGTTTCTGGGGAAATGTTAATGTGGCAGTAGTACTTTGGTGAGCTCTGCTTTTACAAATACGCAATAGAGTAGTTCCAGGTGTGTCTGAAGCCAGTGTGAAATTGGTGGATCCAAGTGGGCTTACTTGAAAACCTTAGCAGTAACCAGAATTAACAAGTCGAAGGCACTTGCATTGCATTTGTAAAGATTGATGTCAGTGTGTTTGGTGTTCATTATGGCTTCTCTTATCATATCTCTTCTCTTCTCATTAGAGAACAGGCTGTGATTTTGGCTCCCAGCCAGTATCTTTTGGCAGGACTGATATTGTAGGCATGGTGTGGCCATCACACACATCTTCATGGATGCAGCATAGGAGGGGTCTCTGACATTTGTATGCTGTACTGGAGAAATTGTGCTGGCTTGGATCCCTCTTTCTCTATCAGTATTGTTACCTATTGATAATCACATTAAAAATTCTTGTGGGGTTTTCTGACACAATACAAGGGAGACATTTAGAAGTTCTTTAGTATTGTGGAATGATGAATAGTTAGGGATTTCTATGTGTTTATTAGTACAAAAGGGAAAAGAATATAAGTAGGATACACACATACAGTTACACAATCATGTGTAGTCCATACAAGACACCGAATTAGGTAACTGCTGCACCTAAATGACATGGTAAAGAATGAAGCTCAAACAGCAACGCTGTAATCTTTGAAGGAGTGCCCTGAGATGCACTGGCTGGAATTGAACAGCTTGTTACTAATATGAGGCAGAAACCATACACAAAAATCAAGCAAAGAAACCTGTATTTCCTAGGCATTATTGAGATGCCAATCAGAGTGCAGCATGTGTGTCTGGAATTTTAAATCATTTTCTGGATGCATTTATTCAATATCCTTGGTGTAAAATATGTACAAATAAATTCTAGGGCTCTCCAAAGGCTTGTATGTGTTTGCCACTGTTCACATATTTCTGAAATGTATTGTCAGTCATTTGACAAAGACTCAATGTGAAATAACTGCCAGTTCACTAGTATTCCAGACTGTCACCTTCATTTTTACTTCTTTCCTGGGAGGAAAAGGATTTTTGCAGGGTTTTTTTTTTGTTTGGTTGGTTTTTTTTTGAGGCAGCAGACTACAAAACATGACTTTCTTGAAGGCCTGTGGATAAGGTTAAGGCTGCTGCTGCAGAGACTCAAAGCTAGCTCTAAGCAAGGAGTGAGACACTTCCTTTTCTGAAGTGAAATTAAAAATGGAAAGCTACTTTGACCACGATGCAACTCCCCACTGGCATTTTCATTTGCTATCAGAACTTCATTTTGGTGCAGCTTACACCATCCTGAAATGCTTTATGCAAAGCTCCTTGGTTCTGTAATTGTTATTTGCTTTTGAGTCAAGGCAGGATTTTCTGTAGATGCTTTGTCCTGTACACACGTGTTGCATCAGCAAAAATAACCAGAGTGACAGAACTGGTTTGTGTGACAGTTTGGCACAAAAGACAGAGGAAAGCAAGGCAAGGATGAATTGCATTTGAGATGTGTTTCTTCCAGCTCAGAATAAAGAAAGGATTTGTTTAATCAATTTTAAAACTGAGAAAGCGATAACAAAGCATAATATGAAACTGCAAGTATAGATTATAATAATGAGAATAGAAGAATTCTAGTATGACTTTTAATACATCTCTGTATTTATGTTTTATGTATTTTATATTTCTTTTTTAATAGCAATTTTGTAAAGTAGTTCTTAAATATTGTGACCTTTCTATTGCATGCTGTTAGAAAAATACAGAAGTTGAATGACAACAGTGGTGGATCAGACTCTCTGGATTTTGCATAAGTACTTTCAGTACTTTCTCCAAACTTAAGGTTAAATATGATGTTGCATTTTAACAGTGAGAAACAGAAAATGTACCCACGGAATGGTATTTGTATATGAAATGCATGAGTTGCTTTAAAATGTGTTTTGCTTGCTCTTCAGACAGTGTTACAGCCTTGAAATGTGTCTAATTTTCTTATATAGTATTTTTTGCGCTGAAAAATAAAAAAAAAGTATAATTATTTCTGCCTCAGAGAGTGGTGGCAGGAAATGTAAGTATAATTTAAATATCCAGTAGATATTTGTTAACTGTGATACTGTTGAGCACAAAACAAGCTTGGTTAATGTGCATCTATCTAGCCTTTTAAAGAATTGTATATCAAAGGATAAAGCATTTGCATTTTGAACAAAGTAAGAGGCTGTAGCCATATCAATATCATTATAATTACACTTCTAATCTTTCCTCTGACTATTTCAGCTTTCCATGGTGCCTGGCATCAAACTTTTAAAAAAGTAAGTATTAACATCCACATCCAAGTCTGTAAGAACTTTCATCTGAACTTCTATGGGCTTTATGTGATAGAAGAAATACTCTGAAAAAAAACATGTTAGCTCTTTTCATATTTGAAGTATAAGAGTAGAATAGGGCACAGAAATTAGCAATATACTGGATGCATTTTGTGATCACAACAGAAATCAGGACAGACTTACAGAGTTCTGTTTGGCAGAGAACGGTGGCATTACGCAAGAAGGCAGATATCGTGTCTAAATATGGGCAGGGATAAATGTAGCCAAAAAACCAGTCATGGATGCAGATGGCCCTGCTGAAGTTTGTGCACCTGGGCTGTTTGGTTTCCAAACTGACCTCATGACTGGCCACAATGGCTGCCTTCTCTTCCAGAGCCAAAAATGGAAGAGGCTTAAGTGGGTCCATATGGCACACAACAATCAACAGCAAAGATTCATTGCCAACTTGGTATTGCAACTACAGTTTGTATTTCAATGTGCTGTGGAATTGGTTCACTATTCACAGAAGAGCAAGTACTGCCAGGAGCAGCTTAATCTATGAATTTATCTAATTATGTCCTAAAAGCACCAGAGAACTGCAGTATGATTTCAGATGTTGTGAGATGAAGCCAAAGTCAATTTAACCTGAACTGTGCAAATTCCAGTTTGCATCCAAAATCAAGAATTTGAACTTCCCTCATATATATATCTGGTGGCACACAAATTAAAAAAACAAGTCTTACTGTACTGCATCCTTTGTGTGGGAAGCAGAATATAACATCACTTGACTTTCAGGAGTTAAAGAAAGATGACAAAATATTACAAATAAGCTATTGAACACAGTTATCTGTGACCTTGAACAACTTTTTTGTTCTTTCTCCTTTCCACCTTGGACTTCATAATAGAATTTATTTTAAAGCAATGATACACATCTCAAAAGAGTAAGAGACCTTTGATATAATTGCCGTGAAGCTGGAAAATCAAATGATATTACTGTAAAATCCTTGTAATAGCCTAGGCAATAACTTCACAGTGTTTGAGTGCTATAGCTCTGTTTGCTCAGTAGTTGTTCATTATGTAGTTTTATTGGTTATTTTTCCCTTTTATCGTCTGTTGATAGAGGGTACTTAACTATTTATGAGTCTCTCCAAGGGTGAAGCTTGCTGTTTCCTGGCTGGAATTATAAGTGAGAGGAATGTAATGGTACTGGGTAGTGTGACTCCTGTGTGTATTTTTTCCATTGTGATATCTAGAGAAATTTATGTGAGCCATTCTTTCCACCTGAAGACAGCCCTATAGTTTGGGTAGGACATGGCCTTGTGACTGTGCCATTACTATTGACTCGTGGAAGATATGAACCAAACACATATTTGCATTTGATAACACAAGTGGACACCTGTCCCTAAGATTATACCAAAACTAAATCTCTTTAAGGTTTAAAAAAAATAATTGAGGAATGTCCTTAGATGGTGTATATCTGAACATATAGGTTCTATTTAGAAGTGCTGCGAAAGGATCTGGAATTTTGACAGAAAATATAATATTGTCTTAATATAATATTGCAGGGGTCACTAAAAATAGATGATCTGAAGATAGTCTTCCATCAGGATTTATTTGGCTCAGAGTTGAACCTAAAGGTCGGCAATAATTAAAAAAATTCTGATGTTTTAGCTGACTAAGTAGTATTCATTCAGTGGTATTTTTTCCTAGTGCAGAAAACTATTTCCAACCCATTTTTCCAGATGATGTCACTACTACTTAGTTTGTGTAGCTCTTTTTTCCCACCTGACAGCGAGTGCCATAAGCTCACATTTAAACTGTCATATTGTCCCAATGATGTTTTATTATTCACCCCTTTCATCTTTATACAGAGAAATATTGCTTCCAAAAACTCCACACTTCAAATTGTAAGCACATATAGCCTTGAATAGTCAACCTTTTACAGAGCTTCTGCACAGAACAGCTTTTTAAATAATCTTATCGCAAAGCCATGCAGATGACATACTTATCAGAAATGGAAAACTTACAGGGTTTTTACAGTTCAATAACATTGATCCTGCCATCAGATTCTCTCTGAAATGCTTGTATACCTACAGTGCTCTCCTAAGTACTCTGTAAAATGTTCAGAAATAATAACAAAAAAAAATTTAATAACCTACAAGCTATAGTACACAGATGCAATCTTTAGAAATAGAAATCTACACATTCCAAACTGTTTTTTATATACAGCTAAGTCATCAGACATCAGTGGCTGTGCCACAAACAGTGTGTTTATATCTATCTTATTAATGTTCAGACTTTTCTTCAATTAATTCACCTAGGAAAACAAAATATATTTTTGAATGGTCACCTAAGTTCCTATAAGGAATTGCTTCCATGCAGAAAGAAACTCTACAGATTATATAAGTCTCAATTTAAGATACAGTTTAGGAACCCAAATGGAAAAATCATTAAACAGTTAATGATTTTTATCTCTATAAAATTTATATTGTATAAAAATGTATATTAGTGAGACTTCACCTTGAAAGGAGCTTCTCATAATATTCTCCTCTAGCCTTTCACCAGTCACACTCTTCTTCAAGTCATAATGAGAAATAAATTCCCTGCAGTCTAAGACTTACCAACCAAATGGTTCTAAAATGAGAGTGAAGTAAAATTGTAAAGAAAGTTGACATATTCTACCATGCTCATAGTGAGTAGCCTCTGCCAGCACGAACCATGAAAATCCTTGAAACACTCTATACTCTTCCACTGTGTGCACCTCCCCAATGATATTAAAGTCACTACACACCAGTGATCTAACACTGCTAGTGAGATGTAGAGAGAAGTGCAGAATATCCACCTGCTTGCCAGAAAAATTCCTGACAAAACAGTCACTGATAACTTCATAACCTGTTCTTTTCTGCAGCGCCTGTCCAGTTAATACCCTCTGTGCACAAGTACCTACCATGATTTTTTCTGTCAGCAGTTTTTTTAAACCAGTAAGTACCAAATTAAGCCATAAGAAATTACTCTTCTATACTCTTCTTCCCTGTGCCCTATAGCTCTATGGAAACTTGAAGGACTGTCCTTATTGGCAGAGCTGGAAAGATGTTGCCATACCCCAATCAGAGTTCTCTTATCTGACAGGAGGATGTAATGTTGAAAAGTAGATTTAAATTGTGGAAAGGGAAGTCATGCCAAAACTTGAATGTTTTGTATTCAGGGATGAATGAAGACAATCTATTTGACAGTGCACAACCAGCACAGAGACCACAGACAGCAGTCCTGTAGTATTGATTCATCAGCTAAGAGACCAAAAGTGCCAAGTGTGGGCTACAAGAATTTGTCCCTGTGTTAGATCCCACTGGGGAGAGTGTCATATGTGTCACGTGTCTCCTCTGAAGTAAGAAAGTCATTTGGCCTGCATCAGAGGCCCCATCATCAACTGAAACTCACAGAAATATATTGATCTTCTGAGAACTACCCCTGATTCGAATAAACATGGGAAGGTTGTATTGTTCCTTGGCTTGTGAGCTCACAGGTAAAGGGTTTCTCTCCCTTTTTGTAATTTCAGCACAGTGTGAGAGAAACAATATTTCTTTAGCCTGCAGTGGAGAAGTGTGAGTTTATGCATTTGCTAGCAGTATAGGGAGGGTCAGTTTTTCCTTAGGAAATGGATGAAATGAGTATTGGTGAAGGTGGTTTATACAGCTCCCACTGCTACCACGAACATGGAATGATCTCAGGTGGGTTCAATGTGGCTCCTCTAGGATCAGCACAAGAGAGTGCAGTCCTAGGAGCTGTTCTGATGAAATTCTGTATTATAATTCTTGCCACACCTACTGCAATACCTCCTTAATATCAAATAGATCTGAAAAGAAGTTTGCTGATTTTATTTATTATTGAAAACTCTTACGTGCAAAATTTGAATGTCACTTGGATATGAAGTCCGTGTAGCTGGGACTTTCCTTTATAAGATTTTGGTTATTGCAGTCTTGCAGATGACCCTGGATATTGTTTGTGAATTCAGCATCTGACTTGGAAGTTTTGGTCTTTTAGGAAAGGACATTAGCCTTATTAAAAACAAACCAAATTGCTTCATATTGTGTGCTGCAGTTACTGTAAAAACCCTTGGGCAAGGAAGAAAGGAGTATGTCAAGAGTACTCTCTATATTCTGCATTATTTTAAGGCCCATAAATACATCTGACAAAAATAGATATACTGGGTTAAATTACAAGCTATTAGATGGGCAGCTTTATTCATTCCTGACTTGTTATTGCCATGATTCAGATGTGAGAATTTCAGAGCTCAGTAGAAAAATAATCTTTCCAATTGTTTCTGCATAGTTTTATACAGCTCCAGTGGCTAATTTGGTTGTATATATGAAGTTTTTCTATCATGTATTGCTGAAACAAGACCAAGATCATTAAAACTTCAGACTATACTTCTGTGTACATGTAGATTTGACCACTGGACATAAAGCATTAAAAAGTGAAATCCAGTCTATCAGCCACTTGTATGCAATCATGAAGTAGAACTGGGTGTGA
Source organism: Sturnus vulgaris (assembly GCF_052056855.1). NCBI lineage: Eukaryota > Metazoa > Chordata > Aves > Passeriformes > Sturnidae > Sturnus > Sturnus vulgaris. The sequence goes on along the minus strand of NC_142254.1, from coordinate 10,611,162 downwards.
AGAAGGGTAGTTGTAGAGGAAAGATTAACTTAAGTGCTAAGAATATATTTAGTCTCAGTTGATACTAGAAAAAAATATGATGTTTAGAAGCCATGCATTGCAATTTTCCTCAGATTTTTGTCTCATCTTAGTTTATCAGATATAAGATTATTTCATGTTTTCTTTAGGTACTTCAAAATATCAACTTGACAGAACTTAACTAAGCTTGACAAATGTCATCTGTAACAGAGAATATGGACTACCATAATTATACAAATTCTCATCATGGTTAAAACAGTCAATATTAAGTGATATCTTTCTTTTAAATTTGTTCAAATTGACAGATCAGTGTCAATAAATAAGCAGTATTTATTTTGAAGGAAATGTAGCAACATAGTGCCCCTTTGTTTGTGGCTCCTTGGATTTTGTGCTGGTTTTCAATTCCTTTGTGTTCCCCTAGTGTTTAGATGAGCCTGGTGAGGTGTCCTGGTCAATGCCCAGGAAGAGGCTTAGTGGGGGCTCTGTGAGTATGCCGTGCAAATCAAGACACTTGAAAGTCTTGGGAGAGCTTCAAGAGAACTGTGACCTGAGAATTGTGACCAAAATCAAGTGTGAGAAAAGGTGGAAACAGAGGGAGATCCGACACAATTTTTAGGTAGATCGGGAAGGCTCTGTGGCACTTTCAATGCTGAAATGGCAGCTGTGGAAGGTTTTAGGGCAGTTTTGTACTCCATCTCCTTAGCAGGTTTCATGTGTTTAGAGATAGATTGTCTGTTTATAAATTGAGAAAATTTTAGTACACCTTTTGCTTCACAGCAGTGATTGTTATGTAGGTGATAATTAAAGAGAAATATCTGTTGGAGATTGTAAAGGGAAGTTTTTACCATAAAGAGCAAGAAGCTAACACACGCCGGAGGAGAGAACTGGAATGCAAACAGTCTCAGTTCTTAAAGTTACTGTAGTCTCAGTTCAACAACTTCTGCCTCTGGTTTATGAGCTCTGTCCATTGTGACTGTGGTAGTACCACACTGACCTTTCCTTGGCCCATCTGGTTTGCTTTTCAAATGAATGTTGCTCCTAACAATGTCCCAGTTCAAGCTGATGCTGGAGTGCAATTTAGTCGTTGTTCGCCAATGATTAATCAAGAAGAGATTTCATAATGAAGTCAGCATTAAAATGTATGGGCATGTGGCAAATCAGATTGAATGGCAATATCTCAGAATATATAGCATCATATTGTTAGGTTTCTTTTGTGGTTTTTGCTCTCCTGGGGACCTGAGTATAGACTGTGATATGCCCAAGCCCCGTTTATTTTACAATGTAAGTGATTAGTGGAAGATTAAACTTTCATGCTAACTGAAAAATATAATGAAAATGCTAAATTCTGGGCTCCCTATCTAAATATTATTAGCTTTTACATGATGTATTTGGTTCTTTTGTTCTTGCTGACTCACAGTCCATAACATTTCTTTTTGTTAATGCATTTTAATTCTCTGTTCAGTATCTCTAGACAAAAAGGAATTTTTATCTATTAGTGGAGACAAGTAAAAGCAATAGCCTAAAAAGATAAAATAATGGAGAACTATTACTATTTTTAGATGCTGTCATTAAATATAAACAGAACTAAGAACAGTCACTAGTTGATAAGGAAGCTGATTATATTACAAGTGGCTGTAATTTTGGAATGGCAGAAGGGAAGTTATAGCTAAAACTAGGTTTTTTAGGTAAAAGTGTTCCTTTGTGTGTGTGCTGTAGCTCGTACGTGGTGCTGTCCAGTGAAGGTCCAGGTCAAGCTCACCTACCATGAATTGCCAGATAAACTTATAAATTCCAGCATGGAGGAAACAAACTGTGGGTATGTGGATTTTTTATACATCCCTGCCTTCTTCCATTCCAAGTATTTAAAGGCACTCTCAGGCTGGTCTCATGAAAAATTTTGTAACAGGACTATTGCTCAAGCAAATGGTGCTGCAGAGTTTCCAAAATAATAGAATCCTTGATAAACAACTGCAGCTGGTATTTCTAAGAGACTATCCATTTTTAATCTCTGAAAAGCAAATAGCTTGTGTTCATATCCATCTGATAATTCAGGCAAACGATTCCTACAGATGCCAGGGAAGGGGAAAGTGAAAAGGAGCACTGAAAGAAATAAGAAAAGGTGATGATGCTGTGGTGTGTAAAAGAGAGAAATACAGTACTGCATACACAAATGTTCCACACACTTTGGAGAATGTTTGTGAAGGATTATGTATTAGGCTGTAGCATTTAACAAGACGTTCTGAGATCTTGCCTGTCCATTGTCCTGAAGAAACAATTTATTTAATCATCCTCAGAAGTCAGCTATGGATAAAAACAGAAACCAAGTATGATGGTTCATCTTACATTTGAAACAACAATTAGAATTCTGATTTGAGCAAACTTTTAAAGAAGGGAAATCAAAAAGGTTCATCACAAAAGGTCTTGTTGTCATGGTCATCTGAATGCCATTGGAAAATTATGCTGCAATAGAACATGCTAAGGAAAATGTATGAGAGCTTTGATTTGATGAAATACTTGTCTTTACAGCAAAACATTCCTATCTCTTGAAGCAAAGTAAATAGGTGATTGTAAATGCAAACTCTGTTATGAATAAATGGATCTGCATTTGGGAGGAAAAAAAAGAAGGAAAGTAAAGTAGCTCCTTTCTGTTGTAGACAAGATTGGTATTAATGGGCTGACAGGAGCACCTGAACCGTCTTTTAGTCTTTTAGTGAATTCAACTCATCATTACAATAAACCCCATACATTAGCAATATCCTTTCCTCATTTAATTTAAATGGGTAAGTGTGGATCTTCCTTTAAAATGGCAAGAATTTTGCCATAATTTTCTTTTCCTCAAGAAGGACTGAGAGATATAACTGTATCAGGGAAGGTCCAAGAGACAATATATACTAAATTTTGGGTCTCCATTAGATTTTTTACATTATAGGCATCTACTGGCTTTCACTAAAATATTGCTAAACTTGCCACTGTAAGACAGCTGAACAGCATTTTATTCATTAAAAAAAATTAAATCCCTATGGTGTATAGATCCCAAATGCAATGCAATCTGAGTTTAAGGTAACAATATATCTTATTCCAAGAAATGTTTTTCATTAAATCCCTCATGAAAGACTTGGTTGTAGGGCATGAGATCCCCATCTTCTTTAATATGCAGCAAAATCCAGCATGTTTTATTCAACGAGTCAGATCAGTGAGTGCATTCAGACTATAAATTTGTACATTATGTACAGATAAAAAACATACAATGCCAAGAAACTGGCAAAGAAATTTCCAGTTGATTTTTTTTCTTTGGGTTTATAAAAATAACTGTGGTGCATCAATTATTCCCTATTGCCATGGATACAAGTGATACTTTATTATATAACTGTACAGCTGTGCTCAGTTCTCATATGAAAAACAGACTTTTTCATCTTTCTATTTCATAGTTACTGAACTGAGATAATAACATCTCCTTTTATCTATGAAATCAATTTCTTTACCATTCTCTGAAGTATTATTGATTAGAATTTCATTAAGGCATTTATAATAAAATCTATAGTAAATGATTCTGTTCTACTACAAGGATGCTATGGATGAAGGTCATTCTGTTACATATTGCACATGCAACAAAGGTATATAACAGAGGGCTAGTAAAGTTTAAAAGTCAGGCATTCAAAAACTAGATTATTCAAATTCAGGCTGTATTTTTTATATATATATTATGATGAAATCTTCAATTGTATAAGTATATTCCATATACATTACTTAGTTCAGTCTGCTTCAACAAACAGTAATTCCAATTAAAAAAAAAAAGAAATCTGATATAATTTGACAAAATATACTTCTGATGGGCTTTTCTGTAGAAATCATCATTGTATTGTGGAAACCGTAATGCATATGATTAAATGTTTCCTCACAATAACCCTGGACAGGTTTACCATTTTACAGCAAGGAATCCAAAACTTTAAAATAGCATTATTTCAAGATCGATACTTTTATAGATAGCAAAATTAGAACCCTCCATGAGCTGACTTTTTCCCTAATACTTGAGTTTGTGTGGTATTTGAGCAGTCCAGAGCCTTGCTCTTGCAGACCTGGCTCAGAGTGAGCTCCTGCTGGGATGTGGAGGAGAATGCAGTCAGCAATATCCTCAGGGGAACTGGCCTAGAGCTACCTCGATATTTACATAGCAACAGCCCTGTCCAGCAGCAGCAAGACAGCAGAGTTCTGAGTTACCTGCCTGTCCCTTCAACACTTGCATCTCAGTCTCCACGGTTATCAAAGCCCTTGCAACTTGTAATATGTGACTGCTAAAACCTTCACACCTGATCTGTGCCCCCCACCCATGTGCCAGATTTCAGAGGTAGAGTATGTACTGCTTATTATCACTTGGCTGTGTTAGCTCTAAAATCCTTGTGGAACCGACAGCATTAGACTACTAAAAAAAAATGTTTTTTTATATGTGCAGATATTTTTGCATTAGTTTCAGAACAGTAGATATCAGTAAAAAAGTTTTAAAAATGTTTTGCATTACAGATAAAAAAGTGCTTTTTTTATTTGCATAGGACATTGAGTAGTAATGCAAAGTAACAACACCAGTGAGAGTGCAGAGATTCTCACATATGCAAGGGAGAGTTTAGATTTATGTTTGATACGGCAGAGTGGAGTAAAAGTTTGGGGAGCGAGACCAAAATGGCAAACAGAACTGATGGAACTATGTCTGACTGTAGTTTGGGGGAAAGAACTGACACAGAACAACTTTTACATAGTTGTTCACAAAAACACTAGTTTTAGATTTAATATATTTTTCTGTATGTTGCCTTATTACATAATTAATGTGGAGTGTGAAAGGGGAAATTATAATTTTTTAGTTACATAGCTAGTTACTAACAGAAAAGGCAAAAAGAAAATCGGTCCTAATGGTCACATGCCAAAACATAAATGCTCCAACGTTACAATAAATTTATGCATTCACAAATCTTGTATATTTTAGAAAGATCAGATGAACATCATAACAGTACTAGTTAAAGTGATCCTCTGTATGGAAGTCCATAGTTCTTTATTTTGATTAGGAACAGATCACTGAAAACCATACAAGTATGCAAATATATGCAGCCATTAATACTTGCAAATAAGTATACTGTTAAATTGACTCAGTGTGGCTGTAAGCCAGCTCTTTACATATACAGAGGTATGTAATAGATTTTGTCAGTTTGAATGGCTTGTTACTGTATATAGACACTTCTTCTTTTTGGATGGCACTGCCACAAATGACATAATGAAAGAAATTAAACCTGTGGTGACCCACTTTAATACCTCTCCTTAGGCTTTCTCCCAAGCACTGGAGAGTCTGTGGAAAGGGTGATATCTGTATATGAATCCATGAGTTTACATTCACACACACTCATTTTGTTCCTTAGTTTTGACAAGTTTAGTGGCTGGTTAGGATCTTCCTGAATATCAGTTTATACCTCCATAATTAAAAAATGCTCTATAGCTTTTTGTTAATGTGTCTGTGTTGCAACAAAGATCAGTTAGAGAATCTCTTTGCAGAACCTTGTTTTCAGTTGCTAATCCTTTTTCCTGAACTTGCAGGCCTTGTGGGCAGAAGGTACCTGGAGTAAGTACTTTGTGCTGATGAGCATTGCTACAGTCCCATTAGTTTTTATGGTGAGTCAGGAGATCTATTTTCTTCATACCTCTGTGAGGGATAGTGCTGTATTAGGAAAATTCTCTTTTCCTTTTTAGTTTATATAAATCTGTCTTGCCTCTAGTGTACTGAATTAGAACATGGTTTTTATTTTAAATGCCTGGCTTCCTGAACTATAGCTTACAGAAGATGAACTTTATTGTTCCTGAGGTCCTTTAATATTCACAAATTCCATACTTCCAGTGAAGGTGACGACTAATGACACTTGAAGACTGACTACCCCCATGCACTTCAAGGGACAAAAGTAACAAACAATTGTTCATCGAATGCCCTGTTTTTAGAAAGGACCACAAACAAAAGCAAGGGTGAATCTGAAATCGTGTTTTAAGGCACATTTACTGGATCAGGGATTTGGTTTAAGCACAGAACAGTTTGCTGCAGTTGGAAACCAGCATTATCACAGCAATTAGCCTTGGGCATAATCTTCCCTCTCCTATCTCCTGTTTAGATCATATATCAGCACCAGTACTTCGTGTTGTACTTGTAAGTAATGTACATCCAGTCTATTCCACTGTTCCGTTTTTCCATTATAATGCCTATTTGACACCCTATTTAAAATGCATTTCATTTTACACAAAATAATTATTCAACTATTAATTGTGCACTCATCTTTCCTTCAGTGCTCTTTGTTATCTGATTATGTTGAATATGATTCTGTATATTACTGACTTCCAATTCTGTTCATACTAAACAGAGCCATTAGGAATCCTGTTTATAATGGTGCCATTAAAAATGATATGCTGTCAAGAGTATCTTTTAATGACAGTAGAGAATGTGTGTTTTCAAAGATATTTAATGATTATATGGTTTTAAATGGCAACGGAATATTTTTAATGGATTCCAATACAATAAATCAATCATATATTTCTTGACTTAGTTACATTATATTCATGATAGCTCTGTTTCATGTAATACTGCACAGTTCACTCTGGAATATTTTTTCCCTGTCCCAGCCTTTGGCCTTTGTTCAGGTTTTTATTTTAGATAAGTATTTATCTGAAAGATAGATCTGAAAGATTGTTTTCTGAGTGATGTTTATTTAATTAGATTTGTACCATGATTAAATAGCTACAATACAAAACACTTTTAATGTACAATTATAATTCTAAGTGACAGCACTAGAAAACCTACAAGCTCTTTAAAAGGAGAACTTTGCCAGTAGTCATTAGGACTTTGGATGATTCCCAACACACCAGGAGTGTTGTGCTGTCATGGAACACAGAATAAGAGGAATCTACACCTTGCTACATCCAGGAGAGAAACAGTGATTGCAGAAGACATTGTGGGGTGGGGAAAACCTAGATAGGTCTATGACCATGGAATTTAAAAGCAGTGAAGAAGAGCAGATATCTGAGACTGCTGTTCCATCCCCCAGATGCTCCTGGTGGCTTTCTGATCTAAGTGATTACTCTTGATATTTGCATGATGAGACAGAGTATTACAATTTTTTGTCCTCTCCCTTTCTTCTTGCAACCCTTTGCAGCTGAGAGTGTGGACATCAGGTAGCAGGGCATGAGATAGAAGATAATAATTATTTTTGTGGGACTGACTAATGGAGGACTTAGTTTGCTAAGTGTCACATTAGAGTTATTTTTTGTACTTTCATATGTCTGTTCTTTGATGGTCTGGTGGCAAACTTTCACCAGTGGTGGGATTCAGCTTGAATTTGGTGTAACATCTTAGGTCCTGTGGGTTTGGATTGTATTTTTATATTTTCCTGATAGTCTTCGGACACAGAGCCCATTTATTTGGGTATTGTGTGCAGAGAACTTAAGACTTAATGAAAATTATCTTGTGATGCATTATGTCTCTGCTGCCTTTGCTGCTCCCTGAGAGAAAAATGAAAGTGATTTTTTCTTCTTTTTCTATTTATATTTTCTTTTTTAGCAAGTGAGTTGCTGGGTAATCACTTCTTTTCTTTACAGACATGTACGTGGACATTTTTTGTGAAACTATCTCTGCACTTGGCAACTACAAATTAATTCTTATATGGTGTGTACAGAATCAGTGCCTTTCACTAGTGCTAAACTAAGGTATAAGTTAAACCAAGCTGTGAATACAGTAGGTCTTGGACAGGATGCTGACTTCTAATCTTTTTTCAGTCAGACTGTATAATTTTCAGTGTCCTGATGAAAAAGAAACAGCTTTTCAAGCCATGACCCTATGACTTTATTAATTTTCCTATAGCTTCCTTTTTAAAATGAAAATTGTGCATTTGGAGGTCCTCAGAAGTGAAGATTCTTTTTTGTACTCTTAGCTCTATACATTTTTGAGGTGTGTCACATTAGGCTGTGATAAATATCACTGAAATAATTCTTGAGTATTTTTAGTAGGACAATCCACTGAGAAGAGAAAATTGGTTAAAATTTGCTGACAAGAGCAAGATTTGGCCATATGGCCTAAAAGGCAAGATAAGAATTAGGGAATGTATTTAATTAAATAAGAGCAAATAAATGCTGCTTGATTTTTTTTTCTACTTTCACCTTAATTGAAGGATACCAAGCCTCCATTTGAATTGAAGTATGATTTTTAGATCATAAACTTTTATTTTTACTTTATAGTAAGTCATCATACTGCCAGCTAATTTAAAGCTTAAGAGAATTAGGGGAAAAAAGAATACTTTATTATTCTAGGTCACTATTACAAGATTAGTACATATTCATTGGAAATTTAGGAGGAAGTTGATAAAAGGAGATACATCTCTTTATGGCCTTTCTTTCTGCTCATAGCTTCTGAGGTTTGCTGCATTCAACAGTCTTTCCTTGGGTAGATTTGTGCCCTATTTCTTGGAGGTTTTTGCATCATTGCTTCTCCCAGAACAAAATGTTGTATAATTCTTCTCAAACTCTCATTTGGAGTGAAGTTTATCAGAAGCATAATAATATATAATTCATTTTTGTCTCAACCTGAGCCAGGGGTGAATATGTAAATTAATATTCTGGATCAGCCAAGAGGGTAAGAACCTTTTAAATGGGAGCAGTGTGTGTGAACAGCTGCAGGTGTTTATCACTTCATTGTCATGTGTTTTTTTCTCTTACAGGATAAGACACAGGTTGTTGACTGGAGTATAATCTACACTGTTTCACTGCAGAAGTTGTGTTATGATTATACATGTCCCAGAAATGCTCTGTGGTTAATGACAGTCATGCACTCTGACCCATATGATTTTTTTTCTGGCATTGTTTAAAAAAAGTCTAATTACAAAACCACATTAAATATCATGTGAAATAATAGATTAGAATCCAAATTAACATTAGGCTATTAGACTAAATCTACTAATGCAGTGGCTGAACCCTTCAAAAGGATTTTAACAAAGCTTTGACTGCCTCTATCACGGATCTCTTACATTAAATTTACATTAAATGTATTATTAAGCAAAGTAATAATCCTGTGACATAATTCTGATTAATAATGTGAAGTATTGCACAATGAACGTGGAGTGAAAGTTCATTATTTTTGTTTTGATTATCATTATAGGAGACACATAAGGTTTGTATATTTATTTAGCTGCAACTATGACCCAGACTTCAAATGCACAAATCTTCATTGGTGTTTAAAAACAAACCAACCAAATATTATAGAATCTTCCTACACTTAAAGTATTTTATTAAGAATCTTACATTTCTCAGTTATTTCCACCACGTTGTATTCAGAATATCCCCTTGTTTTATTCCTCACCTTGTTGGTGCATTTTCAATAGTAACAGGAGCCACCCACACAAAAGGTCAGATTTTCAAAGTAGCTCAACACCTGAAAGCTTCCCTAAATGAGCCTTGAAAAGGATTTTCACACCAATAACAAAAATGTGGCAGATCATTTTTCCATACAACCTTTCATCCCAGATACACAAAACACCCATTTATGAGTGGAGCATTGCTCATTAGTCTCATGGTAGGAACAACAGACTAATGTTTTCCAATGTTCTAGGTTAGGATTGAAGATAATCAATGAATATAGAAAATTAACCTAGCTTCACGCAATTGTAACTAAAAGCCATCATAGTGCACGATTTGTTTTTCAAAAATCTTGCATCCTAATGGATTTTAAAATGTTAGGAAACACTGAGCTGCATAACAATAGTATGGTAACTGGGTGCTTCCTAATGAGATACATAAACAGACAGCAAATGCTGCAGGAAAACCTCTGCTGAAAGCAGGGTTCATAAATTTCAGCCCTGTGGGGATTAAGATGACTCCCTGCAACTCAGATACAATCACCTAGAGACAGATTTATGGCTTAAAACACTTGTTTGATAGTAGATACCTAAGGCTTTGGAAGATAAAGGGTGGCTGAGATTGTCTGTACTGCAGATGTGTGTTGGGAAGCTGAGAACCCACTCCTGTGTGAGGGACTCCTCTAGGGGATGACAGGACAAATCTGTAAGATTTTAGCAGACCCCATCCAAAGCCCATCCCAGATGGCTGGAATTCTGCCTATGCACAGAGCAAGCTTCAGGATGGGAACTTAGTGGGCAGAATGAAGGAGTTATTGTCTTAGGTTTAAATCCCTAAATTTTATTTTAGTCTTGTCCAGATCTGGGCCTGATACACTGAGATGAAATAGGTCACATACATATCCAAGATATGTATCACCAGAGGGCAGTGCTAAACTGGGAACTCAAATTTTATTTTGATGTGTAATTCACGCATATGGAAAAAAGCTGCTTTTGTTCTGCTTCAAATATTGCTATTTAAAACCATATTTTATTGAAACTAGTGTGTGTCTGATTTAGGAGCAATGAGAAGCATGATGATTTTAATTGGTGCAAGGAAAAGAATGGTAAAACATTACTTGGAGTTCAGAAAAGAGATTATGCTCTGCTCTGAATTGCTCAGACCCTGAAATATATTTTGTTAGTTCTTCTTAAGAACATTACAAGATTCAAGTTATTTGACATATCCTGTTCTTAGCCTCTTCAGAATGCCTGATTCTCTCTTTTAGACAGTGGGAAAAGGCATGTTCTGTCCGGTGCTGCTCATCCAGGGAAATAAGTCTTGCCTCAGGAGCTGTGGCCTGAGTCACATACAGAGTCATGGCACACAAAGAGTTACTGCAATTTGCATAAAAATGCCAGGAAAGTGCAAACGCTGCTTCATTAATATGAATGAAGTTCACAGGATATTTACAAATTACACAAAGCCCCCCATTTAAAAACATATATATTTGATGCAAGTCACACACGGTGTGTATGTGAAGCAGTTTCTGATACTGGCATAACATGGCGTGACAATAAGTAAATAATAATGGTTGTCTTCATCTTCATTGAGGCAGGAACTTGGACTGGGCACTGACAGTAACAGATGTAGCTGTGGATATTAGTTGAAATGAACTCCAGTGTAGTATATCACAGTAATAGGCTTTGTCAATATGAAGCATGCTGGAAAAGCAGGGACTTAAATCTGCATGAGGAAGTGGAAAAAGGGTCAGATTGAAAAGGATGTGTCTTCAGTGCTGATGTGAGGCTTCTGCCTTTCCAGGGAGCGTGATGCTCTGTACACAGGGAATAATGAGAGAATGAAGTATTAGAAGTATTTTATTAATGAAAGACTGGCTTATTAGTCTGTGATGATGAGAAGCATACTGTGTCTATGGAAATAGGAATCAAAACTGTGATCTAGTACACAGCAAAATCATATAAAATTATATCGGGCATTAAGATTTCCTCATAATAGAGCATATGCAAGTAAATCTATAGAGGCTTTTGTATGAAAAATGATTCTTATCTTTCTTTTGCACTTGTGAGTCACCCATATGACAGTGTATTTTATCATGAGCTGAGTGAAATATAAAATCTTTTTCAGGATATTATGCATTAATCATTAATTTTTATGTTATGAAAACCACAGTATCACAGCTAAGTTGGAAAATGAACTGCATCAACTTCACTTAAAGCTTAAAGGCATTTATTTTAAAATACTGGAATCTAATTCAAGAATGCAGTGCTCTGGTATCATCGCTATTTGGCTTCACAGAAATGAGCTCATCTTTTCATGAAGAATTACATTCCTAACCAATCTCACAGATTAAGACAATATCATGAGTACTGGGCCATTTTTTACACTTTAATTACCATCATAAACCTGAATATCAAACTGTAATTTTATAACTATTCAGACTGTTTACTTATATGATGTGAAGAATGAGAATTTGGAGAGTTGGGTGGTCTGTGTTTTATTTTAATAAGAGGTAAAGCTATATTTTTCTATGGATTAAGTCCAACACAGAGAGAACTGTCAGTGTGAAAACAATAGAATTTATCTCCACTGATGTAGCTTGACATATGAACAAGAGCCTGAATTGTTGCCATGGCAATAAATGTGTAGGACTTATGCATGCATTTTCTGCTATAGGATTTTGATTAATGGCATTGACTAAATAGTCTGAAGTAGAAGAAACACTGCAGCAGGCCTGAGAATAGAGATGGCCTGGAATGAGTATGCACACCCTACTGTACACTTTTACTGGTAAAATAAACTGGTTGCAATTGGAGTTGTCAAGTCTCCAGTAAAATATGAATTGAGGATTTAGCACTTACATTTAGTGTGAGAACTCGAAAAGACAGTCTCTTGAAAAATGAACTGTTAGAACACTTCTATTTTCATATATGGTGTTTCTTCTTTTGGGATGAATGGTTTGAATGATAAAAATAGTCTTTTTCCGACTTTAGTGGCTGTGGGCTCAATACTGGTTTTGATTCAGGAGACAATAAAGTATCTAACTTTGATTCATTCATTAGGGTCTTGAAGCTCTGGGAGGAAAGGGTCAGTGTCCTACTGAGCCAAGGTCTTCATTTGGTGTAGGGAAAATTGTTTTTCTGGGACTGGGGCAAGATGCAGAACACCTTGTGGGAGGTGGTTTTATTAAGGGAACAATCAGAACTTACCAGAAAGGCCTCTAAATAACACAGCCTTTGAATTCAAGTAAATCTGATTGAAAATAATAAACCTACAGGTTTGCCTGAGTTTGTGTGGCTGTGTATACTTAGCTATAGTGCATTTCCAATTCTAAATATATTTATTGTCAAAGAAATGTAAAGTCCTAACTAGTGTTTTACAAGATGTACTTTTCACTGATTTTTCAGTGAATTCTGGAGCACATATGACAACTAATTGTGCCTATATGAGTGATTTAAAAAGAAGTTAGGAAACTCTGCCAAGAATTCCAAACAATTAAAAAAATGCCAAAAATACTTCTCATGTAGGATATGAAGATGCTTCTTCTGATTTTAAGTATATTTTATTCCCATATCTATTTTCATTATAAGAGCTATTTGTGTTTAATCAAGGGTTCAGCTTTTCTCCAGCTCATATTCTATTCCTAATCAACCCTGTCAAGGAATCAGACTGCTGAATTTGTGATGTAGCTATCATTTCTATGGTAATAGGATAGTTGATGAGCACAGTGTTATTGCCTCATTGTAGGATGAGGAAAAAGAAAGACTGGACTGTGTGGGAGGCAGTTAACAGGGACACAAGTGACTGGAGTTGGAGAAAACAAAAACACAGAAAATGATGGCCAATTAAAAGTATTTTTGTGAAAGGATTCACTTCCAATTTGCCTCAATTTGAAACTTTCTCATATTTTATCAGCTCACCAATACCTTAAGAATTGTGTCAGAAATACTAATTAATAAGTATGCTTCAGTGCTTTTGCCATTATGTTATGGTGTCTTGATTTGTGCTTCAGTAGTTGCTCATTGCAAACTTTTTAGGCAAGAAGATATTGTGTTAGTTTTAAAAACCTGATCCTGTTTACCTGATCCTCGTGTTCCCAGTCTCTTACTGGCACCATCTACCTCATGTTGGCACATTCATTTCTCCAGTGGGACAAGGCAGTGGCAATGGAACATGTTCCTTCTGGTCCAGACACTTTCTTGGACTTCGAAAAGGGGGAAGTGATGGTGCCTTAAGTTGATTTTCATGCAATCCAAACCTGGAAGCAGAGGGGAAAAAAGTTTTAATGTGAGACCACCATATTTGTCTTTGGATCTCTCAAATGAATAATACTGCTCTTTTTGGCTCCCATGCCATCTGCTACTGAGTACTACATCACAGGTCTGCCTTCTTTTCTACACCTCTTCCAAAGTAAGGAAGAAGGAAAGGCATGCAAAAACAACCCAGGGAACTTATTTTAAGGATAAGAATGTTTAATTTCATTGGCTTGTGCTTTTGGAAGTGTCTAGTCTTTTAGTCTTTTTAAGATGTCTAGTCCATTACTGTCTAACTCCTCTGTTTCTGGCACCTTCCATGACTTTCAAAGCTCCATCTTGGCTCCAGGTCTTCCTTTCCTGTAACCTTCCTCTGCTCAAGATGTCCTTCAGCAGTGCTGTTCTCAGGGTAGGAGCAGCACATCCCAGGAAAAAGAAGGATTCCAACCAAAGTACCCTGTCTGTTATATTAAATAGCTGTGGTATGAACAGCCATAGGGAACACAAAGCCATACAGCTGGTGCTGATATTCATACTGAAGACCTAACCTGGAAAACACTGGAAATGGAAAACACTGTTTTACTTTCATCTGATCATGAATCGAGCCAGTCTTACATGAGGAAACTCCTTGAAATCCATTTGAACTTAGGTAAAAAGCAAAATTGCTGTTCTGTATTCATTCATAACTTGTTAGCAATGGAAGGATTCTTTAGAGTGCTTATCAGTATCTCAGTATATATAAAGGGTCTTGCACAGAATAGCCTTAAAATAATTTTCTCATTCATCTCCATTGGACTTTCAAAAGGGAACTCTAGTAGAAGCCAACTGTAGGGCAGAGGGGCCTGTCTGTCGAGACTGGAGATATCACAGCACATTCATGGGTTTGACAGGTTATCACCATAATAAGAAGACTGTCAGAGACCTTCCAGCTCTCAAGCAAGAAGATCGACCACGCCAATTATCCCGATTCAGCCACAAAAATAATGGACTTGAATGAAATTCCAAAGCTTGCTAATGGACCCTGGAAGTGACTGAGAAGCTGAGGAGTTAGTGAGCCATTGTCATTGCACATTGGCCTTCGAACACACTGGCCAGCAATAAGTACTGTGATCAACACTGCTTCTCTAATTAATATTCTCTCCATATTGCACAGATTATCTCAATTTTTGTGACCTCTGTTGCCAGATGAGAAGCAGGGGTAGGGATACAGATGACAATAGGAAAAAAACTCCAAACATCATGAGAGTGAAGTAAAGCAAAGAATCTCTTCTTCAGAGGCTGTGCTGAAGTTGCATTACAAATTTACAGAGTTTTAAATCTATCTGAATTATTTTGGAGGCAATCTTGCTAATCTGATGTAGGAGGATGGAGCCAGGCTCCATCCATTGCCAAGCAATAAAAAGAGAAGCAACAGGCACAAACTGATGCACCAGGAGTTCCACTTGACTATGAGGAAGATCTTCACTGTGCAGTGACCAAGCACTGGAACAGATTGTCCAGAGAGGGTGTGGAGTCTCCTTCCCTGGAGATAATTCATAGCAGTCCTATTCCATGTGCTCCACACCATCTAAAATTCAGAGCTGTGAGGTCCCTATCTCTCAGAAACCTAAATACAGAGTAGGGAGCGAGGCCTTGGATCAAACAAATCACTCACTGGCAAAATCAATATCCTAAATTTTTGGTGAAATTGGATTTAGGTAGCCACCTGCATATTAATAGGCAAAAACTTTTAGTTTCAACTGTTTGGCAGTCTTATATAGATCTATATGAATACACAGCTTGATGGGTAGAAACAGAAAAAATAATTAAAAAACAATGAAGAGTAAACTGGGGAATATTTTAAAGAAATTTATCCTTTGATGCTAATTTTCTGTTTGTATAATCAAGAAAACAGGATGAGAAAATAGAAATGTGTGGTATCCACTAGTGCATAGGACTATTTTTTCTTTTTTTTTTTCATCAGTAAAATAGGTTGCTGATAGTCTGTCAATTTTCCTGGGAGAGAGCTTCCTGTGAAAGTATTTCTTTTCTGAAGCCAAGAAAATATATGCTGGAAAATTACCTTGTTTATCTCTACTGATGATGTCTGCCTAGTGAAAATGTTTTTAATTGCCCTTGCCTTCCAGAGAAGCAGTTCTTATCATATCACATTATCATGTAATCTTCCAAGGCCTATAATGTGACATATGGGTTTATTAGTGGGTAACATCTGAAGTGACACGGTTTTAACTAAACATAGATCTAGTCAAGATGCCTGCAACCTTTAGGATCAACAGACACAATCGGTTTGAGAACTAATGATTCCTATTTTTAAAATGTACACAGCAATCCTCAGCAATATTCACACTTTGGTGTGGTCTTTTATCCCACTAAATCAAATAAAATTATAAATTACTGTAGTAATCACACAGAGTGTAAATTTTATAATGCAATGGATTTTAATAATAGAATTTTCTATTTAAGGAAGTACCTTTGATCCAAACAAAAGAGTCTGCCTTAAAAAAAAAAGAGAAAGAAAAGAAAAAAAAGCTGTTTCATTTTATATTGGAAAAATACAATGTGACATCTGGAGAATAAATTGTTCAGTCAGCCAGAAATACGCCTTGTAAAAATTGCTTAGGTTTCTGTAACAAGATTATTTACTGCGACTGTTCACCTATAATACAGCACACTTCTGAAATGGACCTTTTATGAAACACATCAAGCACTGTGGAAATGTATTCAGTGCATTAATCTACAACACTACACACTTTACAACACTTTTAGAACAGATTTTGAAACTCAGATCATCTAATGAGACAGAAAGTTTTTTCTTTATATTCATTCCAGTCACGTTTAACTCTAAACCCTCAGGGTATTTAACATAATGCAATAGGTTTTTCAGAAAATACAGACAAACAAAATGTATTACTTTTCAGATGACTTGTGATCTTGGACTGTTCTCTGTGCATGTTTCCCCTGCCTGTACATAAGGCAGATACCATGTCTATCTTTTGCTCTAGACTTTTATAAATATTTGAGCACCTCAAAGCACGTCAGTTTCTAATCATAGTTTTGTGTAATTAATAGCAACATCTTGATTATGATCATACCAAAGCCAAAGAAAGGGCCAGACACAGAGAGGGTGGCATTGATTTGCCTTGGCTCTGGGTGTCTCAAGTGAAGTAACATGGAAAAATGGAAGCAGAAAAAGGATGCATTTGTGCCTTGTTATAGGCCCTAGATATGCAAGGAACTGCACATGTTCTTTAGCAAGGTGATTTATAGGGCTGAATAAAATAATAAGTAAAGATTGGATGAAAGTTGATTCAGGAAATATCCAGATGAAAAATTAAATTTTACTAGTGATATCTGTGAATAGCTAATATCTAAATCCCAAGAAAAATGACAGTAATCTAACACCTATTTTTTCCCTGTAAAATAGGTTACAGTGAAGTTGCAAGAACGTAGGGGGGAGTCAGTTCTTGACATGCAATTCAGAAATTATTGCATTCAAATTGTGAGATAGATACCGAGACAGTCAGCAGCAGAAAAAAATGGTCACAAAAGCAGGAATATTTCAATTTCTAAACACAGAAGGTGATCTTTAATTGCTGTCTTGCCTGAAAGTATGAAGAGTATTCTGTTGACTGGTAAAAACATTGCATAAATCACATGTTGGAATGCTTGACTCAGACATTGGCACTGTCATACATTGGCAAGTCAGGTTGTCCCAAACGAGTGGGTTTTTTTTCCTCCAGAAGTCCATTATAAAAATGAGAATCAAGATCATAAAATTCCTTAACTGTCAATTGTTATTAAAGATGTAGGTAATAAAAGAAACCAGCTGAAGAATAAGAATGCAGTGTAAAAGCAAAAAGTATATAAAAATCTACTTATTTTTTAGTTTAGATTCCCCTCTCTTCCAGCAGCATGTTTTATAGGAGTGTCTCAGCACAGGTAAAATGCAGGTTTACCTTCAGGTTTTGGGGTAAGCATTCAAGCCTGCCCACATTTCCTGCCAGTTCATGTTGCTTATTATGAATAGAAGTCCAAAATGCCCACCAATTTTATAACATAGGATATTAGCTTGGAAATTGCTGCTCTGGATTGCAATTACTTTCAGTGCTTTATACCAAGATATTACATTTCCTTTGTTGCAAGATAATGGTGCCATATGGAGCAGGCTAAAATTCACTGACTGGAGGAAATGACCAGTCCTTGGATTCCTAGTTTTTCTGCCACTGACTCAGAGATTGGTATGAGAACTTGAGTTTCATCTTGGTAGTCTGATATCTATCTTCATTATGGGTTTTACAGTATTTTTCATATATAAACTGCTGTATTAGTGGTTTTGCTTTTACTTATATTAAAATAAACCTTTATTAAGAAAAAGCAGTAATTTATACAAGCATGGAGTAATTGAGAGATATTATCCATCAAAAGTTCCTACCTGTTGTCTTGCTTTCAAAGATATTTCTTCATGTTTCTTCTGTGCCTTGCCACTTAAAATTAAATCATTCCAAGATTGTGAAGTATTTTTCTTCAGAAGCCTTCTGATGTTGTCATTTTTATATCTTCACATGTGCAATTTTTGCAGTGTTCCACGTTTCCTGCAGATTCCATTCTCTGCCGAATGATTCATGTAATTTACTGGAAGCAGTGTCTACTGTATGTTTGCTTCTTCAGCCATCAGAATATGCATGCATCAGAAGTCATACTGTTTTCTGTAATAACCTCTGGTTTCTTTGTTCTTAAAAATGTCATAATTTATCTCAAATGCTGTTACAATGTTCCTTTTATTTTCCATCTTTATTTTCCTTGATGCCTTTTACCTTCCACTCCCTTCTGCAGTATTGTGCTTTATTTGTCTTATTTTTTAGCTTTGATTATGTTTTTGTTTCATTTCCTCGATTTTGCCATATTAAAAATGACTGAGTTTATTGCTAGCAGAGATATATATGGAGAACTTAGGCTGACATATACTGCAGGCAATTATGAATGGAAATGAAAGGCATATTATGTGCTACACAGTGTGTAGATGAACAGACTAAATAATAAAGAAGTCAATTATATAAGGTAAAGCTGTTGCTTTACTCAATACCTGCTTTTATTGTCAGGTAGCAAATAGATAATTGAAAAAAAGCAGGGAGAAGAGTGGCACCTCTTCATGTAGAAGTTCCATTACATCCCTTGCCTTTACAGATAGTTTCCCCAAGGACTATTGTGCTCCTCAACTTTTATGCCCCAAGTGGTTGGTGCTGTTGCTTGGTGTAACTCTGAGAATTGTGTGAAGAAACTGAGAAACTCCTTGGGTATAGGAGCTAAAACAATGTAAAATATTATTCTCCTATTATTTAAAGCTCCCCTGATTTAAAATTTGATCTTTTCATTGATATGGGAATCTGACTCCCTTGTAAAGCACCTGACAAGAGCTCCACCTGTCTTGGCCCTGTTCCTCTGTGTCTGTGATATGTTGAAGGAAAAAGAGCCAACCATCAAGAAAATAGCAACTGTTCCTAAATGGTGGGATAGGGAGCTAGACAAGGCCTTTGCCTTTCCCCAGTCCAGATAGTTTTGAACTGCTTCTCAGGCTCAAGTAAATCAGATATTTAAATGTATGATGAGCAAACTAAATATGAAATACAGTATCACTGGGAAGAGAGAAAACAGAGAGGTAAGTAGGGCCAGAGATATTACTGATGTTCTGCTGGATGATTGGATTAAAACTGAAGCAGAATATATGTATATATCACAATAAGAAATAGAACTCAAAGGAAATTTAAGCTAACTTCTTTTGTTATGAAAACTGACAAGGCTTCTTTTATAAAAATACCACTGAAAAAACTTTTTCCCTCTGCACATTCTACAGATGGAGTGCAGGAATATGAATTTTCTTGTGGATTCATGGTTATAGTATTAGACAGACTTTAAAACTTCCAGAGATTTTTCCTCTTCAGTTATGATCCTGCACTGAAGTGATAATATTATTCTTTCTGTGCTCAGTAATCCTTGGTCAGCTACTTGGGCTTACAATATCATTAACTTTTTCAAACCAAATCCCAATATTAAAGTAAAAATCTACGGTAAAAGGATGTGAAATAAATAAGCTTCTGCTGTGTAAAACTTCATATAAACTACATACAGTAAGCTACTGCTATCATAGTAGCTATAGAATAAAGTATACTCCAAATCCCTACATAGCAAAATAAAGACTACAGAAATGGAAAAATTCAAATATAATACTTAGAATACTTAGAACACAAAAATATGTATATTCCAGTATTAAAATTACTATTGGCTCATAATAGCTATTCTTTAAGCCTGCACAACTGCTATCCATAGAAATTCAGAAAACCAGCCTTAATTCTGGAGAAATGTGGTGTTTGGCTGTAGTAGTAGCAGTGTAAAATGTTTAAGTGCTTCAGAGCCAGTCTGCATTTCATGACCCCACCCTGCCCTCTTGGGTTGATTCTTAAATCATTACGGTTGCAGATGTCACGGGAAGAGGCAGGTTGTGCTAATCTCCTGTTCCCGTGCTGTAACTCCACTATTTAACACAGCCCTTTGGCCCTTTCCTCTTTGTGAGGCACGAGTCTGCTATTCCTAATTCCCAGTGTTTGAAAGGGAAGAGGACACGCTGCTGTGAGGAAGGCACTTAGTGTGTTCTCTCTGTTGCACACCTCAGCTGACACCTTCCCTTTGCTGCACGGGTGGGCACAGGAGGGTCATGCAACCCCTGTAATTTCAGCTTTATCCTCCCTCAGCCACATCTTCCCTTCCCAGCCCATTCTGTGAACGGTGAGTGCCATCTCCTGTGTTTGGGAAAGCAAGGGAGGGCTTGGGAACAGCAGAAAGGAGTGTCCTTACTCGACCACAACATTGCCCTGGTCTGGCTGTGTGGCAGGTCCATGGAATGTCTCATGGAGACTGTACCAACTCACAAGGTGTGCTGAGGTAAATAAATAATGCTAAAAAAGGCATTAGACTCAGGCTAATAGAAAATGAGGGGTTTGGTGTTGAATAATGAAGCTATTTGGACTAGAATGGTTTTGTGGAGTGTGCAGTGAAAATCTTTATTTGCAGGAAATGCTCCTGTTCAGTAAGTAGGGAAGTACCCAGCTGATAAATAAAGAGTGTATTTGGGAATATCATGTTTAAACTGGTGAAAGAAGGAAAAATGTGTTGCTTTTAAGGAAAAAAAAAAAGCTTTTTCCAAGCAGTAGTGTATCCATTCATTTCTCTAGTAGTTCAGCTGCATCATTGTAGAGTTGTTTCTAATAGAGGCAAAAACCTGAAGGATGCAGAGAAAACTATTAGCTGAAAAACTGTCCAATGTGCATAATTTTCCTGCTGAGTTTTTTATCTCCTTAAAAACTTTTCCCTTATATAATTGGAAAAATTCCTTTAGTTCTTATGTTTGTAACATGAGTGATGACTACATAAGGTTTATTAGACTGATGAATGTTAGTATTAGGTTACTTATTTCTGATAAATGAAAATCAATCCAATAGATGAAAGAAAAAAAAATACAACACCAAGAATTAATACTACAGCTTGTTTTATAGTTCTTCCAAAAAAATTCTAGTTATGAATTCTACTTATATCTACATATAAAAAATGGACTAATTTTATAAATTATATATTTCACATGATAGTTAAACAAGTTAAATTTTTTCCCTACTTACTGCAAGGTACGCTGGCAGGAAAAAAAGTTGGAATTGAAACTCCCAGTGTGCAAATATTTCCAATTTTCAGTTACTAAAGGTATTTTTACTTAAATTCTTAGTTCAGAATTTTGTTAAATTTATCCTCCTTTAATGAAGCCTTTGCACCTCTGTATTTTACATGTGCTTAACAGGTTACTCTACAATAACACAGCTCTTCTACTCTGCTTCCCCTCTGTTTGAGGCAGTGTAATGAATGCAGTTGTTCTCCTCTAGACATTTTAGTACATATCATCTACAGCATAATTTGCAGTATTATTTTATATTTTAAATAACGTTCCCTTGTTCAGAAACCCACTACTCTAATCATTTATTGATTGACTAGTACTGAAATACTATAGATCTCTGGCACAATGTAAATTAGTATTTTATATCTGATGCCACATTGCAAAATATTAGCATTCAGATTAAAAACAACTGCACTCTGCCAAGAAAAGATAGATTTAGGGCCAAAGCAATTGGATTTTGAAATACATTTATGCTTATTTTTTAAAGCATTTCAATTTTGGGAAAATGAAATTGAGGGTAAGCTTTTTGCCTGGTACTGTGTACGTTAGGGGTTTACCCAAGGGGATAAATCCAAGCCATGAAGTTAATTTAGCTTCAGTACTAGACAAAAATCTCTTGGCTCACATAAGCAATGCTAAAGGTTGAGAACAGCTGCAGATCTCTTAAAATCATGCTTTTTCTGCAAAATCAGTTTTTGTATTTCTATATGCACCATCTATTTATAAATATTTCTATGGCTATGTAGCTTCCTCTTTATAAATGGGTTATTTTAGTACACGTTTGATCCACATTGAATTTATTCAGATTATTTCAAGGTCAGGATGAAATTTAAAAAGGAAGATGTCTAGAAAGAGTGTGTTCTTCTTAGATATTTTTTCAAAAGGTGATCTTTCATAGGAAGTGGTTTGAAATATTATCTGTACATAACTCAAAATGTTGAAAAATACGTTTTTATTAAGCAGTTTAGGTTTTGCTTTGAAAGGAAAGCTGTATTGATTTCTTATTTACTTTTTTCTTTTTTTTTAATGGAAAAAGCTAAGAGCTGATAAAACCAAAACTGTTTCTTCAGTATGCATTTTTGCAAACACTATTAAGCAAAACCTTCTTTTGTTTTATAAAACTAAAATAATGTTGTTAAAGGCAGAAAAATAAGTATAGGAGAAAAAAAGTTGAAGTCTGTTTAACCTGTTTTTTTTTCTTTTACCCAAAATGAACAAAATAAATGTTAGTTTCATAGAAAATAACTTTCAAATAGAGATAAATGTCCTTACTGAGTAGAAGTTTGAAACACCTATAGGAAGCTTCTGCAATTATTTCAAAATGCTTTTATGTATGAATTTTCCAGAAAATATATATTTGTCTAAGGATTATAATTTAAAACTATGCATGGCATTTTTTTATATGTGTTTTCCAAATTATCATCTGAAGCTTTTGTGGTTACTAAGATAAGCCTATTTCTCAAAAATGTCTTATCTAGACATTATTTGGTGCATGAACTCATGCTGGTTCTGCATTTCAATGCAAAGTTCCTATAAACATTCTGGCCTATACCTCGAATATGTTTTGAGCTAACAAAATTTGTATAAAATTCCATATACCACCTTGATGTCACATTGCAGGAGGTAATTTGTCTTCTGAAATTTTCCGAGTGTTTATGCTGAATGCTGACAGCTTCATGCAAGTTGTGATTGCTGTGAAAATGAGAGAGCAATATGTTCTGATCTGTTGACCTTCATAGATTTTTTTGGGTGGACTTTTATTTTTACTTTTGCTATCCCAAATGTGGGGTTTTTTTGGGGGGGGAGGGTTTTGGGTTTTTTTGTTTGTTTGTTTTGGTTTTTTTTTTTTTTTTTTTTGGTTTTTTTTTTTTATTTTTTTTGTTATTTTTGTTATTTTTGTTGTTGTTGTTGATGATTTTGGTCATTTGAGTTGGCTCAGGCAGAGGCTGCTAGTTTGGGGTTCAAGTTTACATTCACCGTGGTGGTTGATGCCAGTAGTTACCCTGCAGCACTGAGCAGTGTGGCAGCAGCCCAGCACGAGGGTTTCCAAGTACTCAGTCCTACAAACAAACACTACTAATACAGAAATGTTAATAGCTACAGCCTCCCTGATGTGGCTGGGGAAATAGTAAATGGCTCATTTTTTTTGTAAAAAATCAGATGATCAGGGGCTCATGGATTTAGTTGAACAATTGTAACAACACCTGTGTTCTTCATGCCTGTGGTGCATTTTTGTCCCTTCCTGTCCTTGGGCACAGTGTCAGTGTGAATGACACCAAGGCTCTTCCTCACCAATTTCTATTAGCATGCTATTAGTATTAATAAATTAGTAAATCAGATAGAGTGCCAACTGCAGTGGAGGCTTGAGAACTCCAATTCGAAGCCATCATTCCTTAGAGAAAGTGTCACACAGCAGCAGGTGTCACAGTATTGCACACTATGGGCTGTGATAGTGAGGCTGGGTGTTATCACCTGCTTGGCTTCTCTCACGTGTGGAGATATCCTGACACCTGTCTTTTCCAAGCTGCATGATTTGCTTCCCATCATGTCACAATAATACATTTCCCCTGCTCTTGTATATAATTATCTTTACTAGTATTTGAAGTTCTCTAGTGTAAAACATCAAGTAGAAACACTCATATTGTGTTATCAACAATCTAGAAAAAATGTTTCTTGTAACTTGCTTAATTTTTGGGATGGTTTTTCCTGATAATTGACAGCCACCAAAATAACCCTGTGATCCCTCCCCTTTACACACACGCAATTCATACACCCACACGTTTTTCCCTCTTAGTTGATGGAGGGTGTAATTTTGACTCTGAAAATCCATTTAGATATCAACTACAGAGCAGTGTTCTATTAAGAACCGTGCTGGTAACAGTAAGTGAATTAAAAATTCATTCAAGCATTCATTTTAAGAGGGTGTTTAATTAGCTAGTCTTACATTATTAGTTATCAAAACAGATAGAGTATGAGTATTCATTCATAACTACAGAATTGCTGTATTTTGCCTTCTCTTTGGCAGTTAATAATTTTGAGATAACAGGTCAATGTAGGGATAAAAGATATTTTTAAGAGATTGTTTTATAGAAATGCATTGTAAACAATTTTTTTCTAATTTTTTTAATGATGTTTAGTTCAAAATCCCAGATGTTTTTTGTCATCAGACACCCTAGTGTTCCATCCCAGCATTTCAGTTGTCTCAGTTTAACTGCCTGGGCAATTCTTAATCTTGCTGCATTCAAAACCCACAGTGCCCATGAGAGTCTGTCCAAATTTGTGTTTTTCTTCTAATATTTTAGGTAGGTATTTTATTTAACTGGTCTTTCAAGTGGCAGATCTTAAGTTCAGAACTACAGTTTGGCCAGAAACTCCTTCTCCCTGCATTCTGTATGACAATCCCAAAGACAAACTGGCTGGCAGAGTTAATGTCAACATGGGCATGCCAGTCTGTGAACATGCACCCATGTCATGACTTCCAACAACTTAAGCTTCAATTTTGCTTTATTTATCAATTCTACCAGGAGACAAGTTCACTCAAGCACAAAGGGCACAGTTACACTGACATATTTCCTAAATCATTAAGACTCATGGACAATTAGGTCAATATTGTATTGAAAAATACTATTCTTTTTAAGCTGAGTGATCCTATAATCATCTACAGAGTTTTGAAGCCAGAGAAGTGGACAAAAATTGTAGCAGTAAAAATAAAGTAAGAACTTTCTTTTAGACAGTTAATTCTACTTCATAATTCCACTTCTACAGTAGATGCATGAGACAGTTTTAAAATTTTGTGGGAAGGGCAAGTATTTAAAATATTCTAATAGTACAATGAATGATCCCCAAGAAAAAAAATGTAGAAAATATGTTTTCCAGACTCAACCCCTTTCTCTTAAATTCCACAAAGAGCACTACTGTTAGAATGGAAAATGACTATTTACTTTGGAAAATTGCTTGCTTTTTGAATAAGTCATGTTGTTCAGGGTAGAATGGAATAACCTACATCATAAATTAATGCTGTTAAAATGAATACTTGATATGAATCCTGGGAAATGTTCTTTGCCATCAGTGTTTGGAAAAAGCAGGAGCTGTGCAGAAGCCAAACCAATTTGCATTGCTTGAAAACACATAGGTTTCCCACTACTGATGAATTAACAAACACTTTGGATCAGCTCCATCTTGTAGTGTTGTTAACATTTACCTAAAAAAGCAATAGTGCAAGAAGGTACAGTATGTGATTTGGAAGTAAATCAATACTGAAGTTCAGTGAAGAACTGTAAGTTAGAAGAGCAAAAAGAAATGAAATTCTGTGGACCTAAACACCTGATGTATATCACTGAGCACAGGCCAACAAAGGTTGTCTAATAGACAATTTCTGTATAATTGTAAGGAGGAGCTTATTTTGGTTTGGAAAATTCCATATTCCTGCTAGGCCAAACTATCAGTTACAGCATCTTTCCAGTTTTAGATGTCCTTGCAATTTTCAACTTTTTTCCTTTTTCTTCTGATTCCATTCCATTTCATTTATTTCTCAGGCTATTCTCTTGTCATTGCCCCCATAAATGGCTCACTTCTTCCCCAGTAACTGAAATACTCCAAATTTAAACACTTCTGTGTTTTGTGATAAATCATTCAAGTAGCTACTTACTGCCTTTCTTATAATAATTAATGTTTTATTTTCCCACTCAGAAAAAAAAATTGCTCTTTAAGCTAACAACTGTAAATTGTGTATATTGTCATTTTAGAATTTTAGAATTAACAAAAAGCATTTCTGAGCACCACTACTGCTGAAAAAGAGACAGGTCAAGTGACCTTTCTGGGCACTGATGGCATTTAAGAAGGAAATGTAACAGACCTTTGTTCTCTATGTGCAGGAGCACATTTTTTCCAGTTTTTAAACAAAGCAATCAATGTACTTTAGTATGAAAAGTGCCAAATTGGATTGTTCCATGACAGCATTTAAAAATGATCTGATGACAGTAACAGTAGCTGATAAAGATGGAGGAGGCAAAAACAATCTCTGCAAGCTTCTTCCTTATGGAATCTCTCCTCAGCTGTGGCTGTAAATCTCAAGGAGGAGTAACTGGGAGGCCCCTTAGTTTGCTCCCTGAATTATCCCCTTCCCTTCAACTCCCTGACCCCAAACTTGTCTTTATTCCCTGGGCACTGTAAACTCATACTTCCAGCTTTATAACCATGAAGAGTAATGTTTGAAACACAAGAACCTGGCAATTACTGTACTGAAGGAGAGCTCTAGTTTTGCTGTCCAGCATTCTGACTAATAGGGGTCATCTGTGAAGTGCTCATTAAGTTTGTCTTAATATCTAAAACCTAGAGTTTTAAAACACTTCAAATAATTCTTTGTCAGCATTAGGTAAAATTCTTTGTTTCAACCACAGTGTATTTCAAGAATTTATCTACGTGAAATCTATTCCCTCTGTGAATCTTGCTTAATTTATGGCCTTAGCAAAATGCCATGGTAAGGAGTCCCAAAATCTAATTATGTGTTGTGTGAGAAAAATTATTTTCCTTTTATCAGTTCCTAATTTGCCCCACTTCAATTTAATAACTAACTCATTTTGTTGTATTATGGAAGAGAAGAAGAAAAGCTCCCAGTTGACCTTCTTTATAGCTTTCATTACTTCTTAATACACTTTTTGTCATGCCTGTTCTTATTTGTCTTCTTTTCAAGAAAATAAACAAAATAAGTTTAAAAGGCAATTTGTCCTTATCTAAGAGGTTTTTTTCTTTCCTTCCATCATACCTGTCTGCTTCTGTGAACCCCATTTCTTCAATATCCCTCATGAGATGTAGAAAATCTCCAGGTGTTTTAGTCCATATTGTTTCATTCTTTTCCTTATATAGTAAAACTTTCTTTTCTTTTTATGAGCTCCCATTCCTGCTGCAGGCCATGCTCCAGGTCTTCACAATATTGGTTAGATACCTTTCCTGGATTATATCAGCTCAGAACTTTCTAAAATGAATGAATAATTCCCATTGCCTCCCCAATGTACATTAATTTTCATTCATCAATATTGAATTTCTTTGCAGTGGCTTTGACCTACATTATTAAGCCATTTGAAAGACAGCAATAGGTCTACCAAACACATCCTTGAGCAGTAGTAATGCTTTGCCAAAATAAGAAGACAGATTTGAAGCCTGACACAATTATGAAAAATTCCCCATTCTTTCATAACTGTTTAACTGAGACATAGAATGAATAGCTTTTGTAGGATTTGGACACCTGTATTCTGAGACTAAGAAAAAGATCTCACTCTGGCCTTACAGTGATGAGATCCAATATGACTTTCCAATCCAGTTTGGTTCACTTAGAGGGGACTCCAGGTTTATAAACCACCATCTCCTGCCAGGATCTCAGGATTTCACTGTACCAGGATTACACTGGAATGGCAGATTGGACTCGATCTCTGAACTGTATGTAATGTAAATGAGCTTTTGGAACATAATGATTTACTGCACATGCCACCACATTCCTCTATTTCTTACCCCCAGCGCAATGGCTGACAAATTTTATTCAAAAGCCCTGGGAAGCAGAACTGAAAATTTTGTGTTGAGCTTTGAGTGTGTCCTGATTAAGGGCCCTTTCTGAGTTCAACATCCTCTGCCATTGCTCCTGTGTTCTGCATTTGAAGTGCCAGGGAAAGGGTGCCAGGGTGTCTTCATCACGATGGTAGAAATTTGCTCTAGCTCAGCAAGAAAGCACTGAACTGCTTACAAATAGTCCAAGAGCCCCTTCCTTGTTCATATTTCATGTGACACATAGATTACCTTCTTGACTACTTATATTTCCTAGCTCTAAATGCTGTGCTATTTGTCTGATGTGCATCTTAGTCAGGATTCAGCATAATTCTTATGAATTGATTTAACAATCTTTGTCATGTGGTTATTGGACTTAAGAGGTTTAAATCTATCTGTCACTGAGCTGCACTGTTCCTTATCACTTAGCACTCTTTTTCTTCACCCTCCTCGACTCTCTAGTGTCACTGGTGCATTTTTGGCACTAAATCTGGCCCTGCTGCTCCCTCGACAGCCTCATTAACTTTACCCTGAGGTGTGGATTTTTGCTAGTAGCCTTTTCTGAACCCAATCTCATCAGTAGATCAATTGTAATTGTGCTCTGAAATGGTGCTTGTTGTGATTATTAAAGCCAGAGTATTTATCCGTTTGGTTTTAGGGACTTGGGTGCAAGTAGTACTTGTTCCTCCTGCTTTACAACCTCCTGACATAAGCAGTTATTTTTAGGTGTGTAACTTAGGTTGTGAGCATCTGATGTATAAGAACTGCTTACAGAGCAGGAGTGTGTCGTTACAGAGTGTGTACCTGCAGAATATGAGTGCTCCCATGAATTCCTCATTTTATTCTTCACTGACACTGTATCTGCTTAGTTTCAAGGGCATTGCAGAGTGGCAGTGGGGGTGGGATGTAGCAGGCAGCTTGCTGCTGACAATTCTGGCATAAACATTCTTTGCAACAGACATAATTTGGATACCAGGCTGAATTTTCAGCGGTAATTAACAGGTTGAGTAACCTCAGCAGTTGTTTATAAAGTACCTGCAGAAGTTATTCTCTAGAGGGTGGGCATTTTAGTATTGAGCAATTTATACTCTGGCAGATACACTCTGTGAATAGCACTTTACCTGATCCAAATTCACATTGAATTAAAATTGCATTAGGTACAAACAAATTCCCCATAAAAACATTAGAATTTTTATGAAAAAACGCTCTGTGATAAATTTGGAACAAAATGAGAATGCTAAAAATAACAGCTTTTATATTTCACATATGCATTTTTTGTGGCAGAAATATTGGCAATTTTTTTTTTTAAATTAATACACTTTTTCCTCCAGAAAAGTGAACTTATTGCAAAAGAGAAAAGCATAGAAAGCATATACAGGATTCTATGAGCTTCAAAATATGCCAGATTTTGCCATGTTGCTAAGGGCATTATATGAACATTTGTATATCTAAATCGTGTAAAATCACCACTGCAATAATTGTTCATCTTGTTTTCCTGAAACTCTTGAAGCTGGTTTGGTAGAACTAGTGGGAAATAATGTTCTAGTACACAAAATGGTAAGAAAGTTGTTCGTATCTTTAGGTGAGATAGTGAAAGACTATCCTAGTCAGTTTGCGAAATGTGAAACCAGTTTTAAATGCCAATAATAACATTTAATAGATTCCACCTACCAACTGGTATAAGTTAGATACAGTGCTGCTGCTGCAGAGGAAAGAAGAGCTGGTCCAGTTACAGCAAATCAGGCACTGTGATAAGTTTCAAAAGTATTTCCATCAAATCATCCAGATGCAAACAGATTTCACTATTGATTATCACTTATTCTATGTGAGTACTAAAGAAGATCGCCAAATGCTCCAAGATATACCAAAAAAGATCATAGATTTTCTCTTTCAAGTTTTTGTGACTGGGAATAAAACATGCTTTGGTCTGCTTGTATGGAAACATGTACAAAGGCAAGGAAATGGAGAAGGCTGGATTTGTTCTTAGGAAATAAGGTTAGGATGTGAAGCCTCATAATGCCTCTTAAAATATCTAGTGTTTAGATACTCTAGATATCTGGAGTATTTAGATACTCATCAAGGATCTAAAAGTATATATATGCTTTATATATAAAGAAGGTTTGAAAGCAATCAGAGGTGTTAATGAGCTTTCATATGCATGTATATTCAGCAGTACAGAGGTCTATGAGTCCTTAAACCCAGTGGTGTTACTGGAGAAAACACTACAGTGTTTTTTCAAACCCTAAAGTTTAGTTTTTTGGTTTGATCTGTTGTGTCTACAATGGTGCTACACTGACAAAGAGATGCCCTTTCTGTACAGGTAACCCAGTATCACTTATATGCTATCTGTATTTTAAAAAATTGTGCTGTGTGAGGTTGCTGAAGTTGTATTGGTAATTTTATACCAATACTAAGCATTTAGACTTAGAGCAGTTATTCTGTTTTTCTTGTTCTTGGGAATCAAAGGGAACATTGCTGTGTCCTACCTTAGGTGTGTCTAGAGGTATAACTGTTAGAAGTATCAAAAATCCCCGTGCTGGTATGGAAACAGATTATAGTCATATCCTTGTTTACCCTTTGGCTCCTAATAGAGGGGGAAAAAAAGGCTACAGCTAAGAGAATATTTAGCAATGTGTTGAGAATATGAATGGATGTTTTAATATAATTTTATTGGTATACAGTGGGCTGACAGGAAAAGATGCTGAGAAATACTCATTGGCACATCTTGGGATAACTCATCTCGGTCTATTATTATTTTTATATTCTACTACTATGCTTTAGTCCTTGATGAAGCACATATGCTATGGGGGTCCAAAAAATGTGGTTTCATACTGAAGTGCAACATGGCATTGTTTGATGTGATCTGTTTCTTCTTGTCATTCAAGCCCATTTAAAGAAGACGTGTAATTCTGCCAAGCATGAATTGACTGGTAAGACTCATGAATATTTATCATGTCTCTGATTTGTTTTTTTTTTTCTATTTTATTCCACATAACATTGCTGCTGACCAGATTAGTGATGGTGACAGTGGTGTTGGCAGGCAAAAAGTAACGACCAAATTCTAGATAAAACCAGATTTCTGACTAGACCTTAGGAATTGTCTGTGTCCATTTTGGGCAGTCTGGGAGACCTGAAATGATAGCTGTGAAATATAAATATAACTTAGTGCAGGAGGGGGCTATTGTAGAAGTCCATATATTCACAAGCAGCATAGAAGAGAGGAATAAGAAGCAGTTACTTCTGGCAACATAAGGACTATGCTGCTACCCTGTAACTCTGTTCAAGGGACAAGTTTAACAGAAATTAAAGGAAGTGCTCACTCATTTTATGAATGATTCACATGTAGAATTCATTAAGGTGTTGTGGAAACTAAAACTATAAAAGGATTCACAGCAATGTAACACAAATGCAGAGTCCGGCTGTTATTAAATGTGAAGGTCCACATGAAGTCTTCATCTGAGAAAGCTTTGCTTGAGAGGAATATTTTGGAGATATATGCTTCCTGGTCTGCAGTTATCTCCTCCTGGTTAATGTCAAGGTCAGAAAGAGTACCCTACTTTGCACCTGTAAAGATACCACTTTGGGGTTTTACATGGCTCCTTTACTCCCAGGAGGTTGCAAATTTGATGATCCTTCAGCACTCACTGAACTCCAGACTCTTGGGTGCCAGGCTATTGTTCTGGAGTGTTTTACCCATGCATGTATTGTAAAGATTCAGTGTGTGTGTTATCTCCCTTAAACATAGGTGCAGGAGCTTATAAACTGCCATTCTGATGTTCCTTGCCTGGGAAACTTGCCCTCCACTACACACATTTGGTACTCGTACATTATCTTTTGGCTTCCCATGCACATGCCCATCTGCTGCCATGGCTTTGTGCCTGCTCACAAGATGGTGTGCCAGCTTCACTAGACAATGATGCCAATCAAATAAGAGTTGCTGCAAGTGCTTTCTTTTCTAAAAGTAGCCCCTTTCAAGTGAAAGCAGTGCTATAATGGTGCCACTTGTCTCCTTTTTCCTGTTTACACCTGCTGACACTTATCCTCCAGGACAGTGCTGGAATAGTAAGAGAGGAAAAGACGCAACATAGGGCAGCTCAGGATCGTCAGAAAATACAGGCAGAATCACCAGAGCAGCTTCAAAAAGACTTATTAAACATAGAGCACACTGACCACGTTGATCGGGGCAGATCCAAAAGAAAGCAGAAATATTTAACTGTAAAGAAGAGCTTAAGTGTATTGCTAGAAAAAAAAAAAAAAGAAAAAAAGAAAAAACCAAGCTTTTTATATGTTACTTGTGTGTGTGTACACAGCATTGCAATGATAACCTATAAAGCTCAGAGGTGTAAGTGCAGGTAAACCTCTTTATTCTGTTGTCTTTTAGTGACAGGTACCTGTTCAAGTCACAAAAACCTGGGAACTAAACCTAGGAAAAACTCTGACATAAAAGTCAAATTGTTTGACAGTTTGTTATAAGATATATAACCAGCTAGGACTGGAAAGAACCTGCTTTCTTCCTTTCCATTTGTTATATAAGCCAAACTTAATTCAGTATTCCACATCTGAAGGTATAATGCCGCTTTTCATGTTTTCTGCTTTCATTTGAAAGGATATCAACCCTGAGAGCACCAGTTTAGGCACCAGTGTAGAACATTTTGATATAGTCTGCAAAGCTCTGAGAAGTGCTGGTATCCAGAAATTAATCTGAGAACAAAGCAATCATAAAGATTGATCTGAGGTGACAAATATTTTCTTCATTTTTGCCACGGACTATTATTGGCTGTGTGTTAGTGTAGTTCTGAAAACTCTGATCAAATCATGACCCTTTTAATGTATATCATTTAATTGTTCTTTTCAGGACTCATGCTCAGCTTGGTATTTTCCCCATCCTTAAACAGAATTAGTAGCACCTTATTTTTAAATTGTGAAGTCAAGAGGTAATTATTTCATTTGCATAGCATATGGTAAGAAACCATGAAGCAGTTCCTGAGGTGCACAAACCTTGCATTATTAATCCACGGAATTACTGGGGAAAAATTAATCTTAACAGAAATAAAGAATGACTCTCAGTTCTTACTTATGATGATCATCTTGATACTTGAAAAGCCCCTTAATAGCCCATTAGCAACCCATTATAGCGATCTTTCTGCTAAGGTGACCATCTCCTGTAATGACAGATGTGATTAAACACAATACATCTTCATGGCTTTCAGAGTGGTTAGCACTTGATCCAGGATGCAGGCATTCCAATGGCAGAAAGAAAAGAAACTTAGGATATTGTTTCCAAGAACAAGCTGGCCATAAACAAAACAAAAGTTGACTAAAGGACAGCTAACTTTCCCTTACTGGTTTAAAGTGCAGCCTAGAGAAAAATGTATTTTCACATTCTCAAACGTATGAATAAAACACTGAAACAGAAGAATAGTGACTATTATGAATAAGCAGCAACTGAAGATACTCTGTGTGGGATTTTAGAAACTTTTGAACTTATTTTTATAAATGATTTTGTTTTGTTTTGTTTACTAGTGGAATATTGATACTGCCAAAGAAAATAGGAGAGGTATACATATGGAAAAAGAGAGTGGTTTAGGGTTTACACAGACAGTAATAAAGGTCAAAGATTAAACCATCACAGAAGATGAATTGAGCTGCCTAAAGTTTCCAGAAAATTAAATATCAGATCTAGGAATATAATCTGATTTCTGAGACGCAGACATGTGTCTTATCTGGGTTAAACCATTACCTTTTGAAGCCAATAGCTTGGACAATGTCTAATTAGCTAATATTTTGAAGAGATTGGACATGAGTAAGCAGTGATAGAACCTAACACCTTTACAGAGATTAAAAGGTAATAGTCCATGAACTTTTACTGGTTCTGCAAAGAGAATTACTAAATTTTACTTTCCTAGAGGGAATTGATCTAGGAGGGTACCTCGCATTATATAAACACACTGTTCATGGCTAAAGGTATTTCACAATGTGAGAGTCCTCTTTAGTCATAGAAAATGCATAAATCTCTATTATCCAAAAAAACCTGAAAGCCAGCTTTCAAATTTTCCTCTATAGAGTGCAATAAAAGTCAATCATTGACCCAGAAAAGCTCAAATATAGCTTTACTCGTAATTTACAACCAAGCAACTTACATTAAACATTTTCTGAGGGAGAGAGATGTGAATGATTCGTTGGAAAATATAATCTAGACTAAACCTTGGCCTTTGCTCTCTCACTCAGGCTATTGCTACCTGCAGCTGTTCATTTAATGCAGAAGCATCTCCATTCTGCAAGAGTTGAATCCATTGCATACCAGAATTATTGGGACATGGGATTAACACACTGTAAACAAGATTTGTCTTATCACAACTTGTAGCAAGAGACTGCTGTGTAGAACTGTAAATTGTCATGAAGCTGTCTCCTTAATCCTTTCTGCATTCATTTTTATTAGATTTCTTACTGCTTCCTTCAATCATGTTTGCAGATTATTAAAAGTAGGAGTTTGGGGAAAAGCAGTCTTTTGAGTTGTCAACTGACACTGCTGCACAGACAGAATGCATATAAATAAAAACCCTCCTAATGTTTGCTTTAGTATATTCTGATCTAGTATCGTGTGTAATTGTGCTGTTAGCTGCAAGTTCCCAGGTGAGACTGGAAGTGATTTTGTCTCCCTTATCGTGACTTGATAACTTTTCTAATACTAAAGGAACACTCGTGTATTAGCATGTCAGGCTGGTACTACTATCCGGTTGATGCTGAAATCACTTTGGTTTGTTAAATTCTTGTATTCATTTCCATCTCAAATTTTCAGTGTTTGTCAGCAATAAAAGTAATGGAAAGAACAGGGGAATTGTGTTCACGGCAGGGGAGGAAGGGGAGGTTTGTTCACTCCACACAGAGATAAGGGAGAGATCCATGGGGTACCACTCTATAGTCGGGGTTCTTCTGTGTAGCAGCTTTGGGAAGCCCTGGCTTGAGTCAAGAAAGGAAACAGAGCACACCTGTATCTCTGGTCAGCCTCTCTGAGGTTCAGCACCGTCACCCCAGGGTGCTGCTGGGTTTGGATCTGTTTGTTCATAGCTCAGGAAGAACACCCCTCATGCACCACGTGCATCCCTCCCACCCAGCTTTTCCTAGAACAGCCTTCCCATTACTCTTTCAGGACAACATGACTGTGCTTTCTCATTTCAATTTCTCTGCCAGTTATGGCACAAATCCCTCTCTAGAATATTTGATTCTTTGGTCAGATGGCCCAAGTGCCTTCATAGTGCTCATTTCCTCACAGCAGTTAGCTGACAAAACTCCTCCTATTGGTTAATTTTTTTTGCTTTCTAGTTCCTGCATAGCTTCTCTAGAAAGTAACAGCACCTGCAGTCCTCCTGAAACCTGAAAGAAGAAGTCTTTTTTGTTACTTGCTTTTTCTTTATGGGATTCCCCTTCCTGATTCACAGCTGTCCTTGCTCCAGGGTAGAAGATCACCAGTGTAAGCACCTTTTCCTGCTGTGAGTCCTCAGGCAGTGTTACAAGGCTGCATTTCTTCTGAGCCCCATCAAGGGACTTATATAAACCTCCTTATGCTGCAAGAAGTTAGTATATCTTTTATTGTTAGCTGTTAGGAATAATGTTTCAAAACAAAATCTAATTAATCACAGAAGTGAGTAAAAGTGAATAATTAAATGGAGATAAAAAGTATAATTCACACAAATGCCTAATCATTGTCAGTTTATTACAATTTTCAAAATCTCGTATGCATCTTAATTCACTTGTGAAAATTGGTAATGCAGCTCCTTTATCACCTAAATAGTTTTGGAAATGTTGTGTACCAGTCCCCGTTTCTACCCTTGAATCTATTTTATACTGAATACTTTATGCACAGATATCTGTCATAGAGCTGACTAGCACAGTGCTGGATCATTAAATATCAGGCCAATGTTATTCTGGACTGACTGAAATGCTTGTCATTGCCTGTAAAGGGGGAAAATAAGGTTTTACTGTGCTTTGCAGGTGTATGTTTTATGATAAATGATATTCACATGATTTACATAAATTTATGGGTGACTGAGTGTGCCTAATGGTTTCAGGATAATTAAAGGGAAATATTTTATGGTTTGCAAGGAGAAGAGCTCTGTTTTTCTTCATGACTGAGGCCTGGATATAAGGTAAAAGGCTCTGGTACCAGAACACATTTGATCAGATTCCTTATACATCTTTTACACGTCTTTGAAATCTGGCTGACTCTCCAAAATGGAAAGAGCAGTGTCATGTCTTGGGGTGTCCTCAAATAAGTAAAAAGAGGCATCTGCACCTGCCTTGGGGAGTTGGAGCAACAAGAGAACCAGAGCTGGCTAGTTTCACTCCAAAGGACATTTCTCCAGTGGTGTGATACCTTTCCTTTTCCTTGGGGCTTGAGATACAAATTTACATTACTGCCTGCCTGGCTAATTCCAAGGAGGTTAGTACAAAGGGCACACTAAAACCCGCCTGTTCTCCCAGGAAGCAGCAAACCTCAGGCAGAATTTCCCCCAGGACTGGAGGCTGGTGCTGGTACTGGATGGAAGAGGCCGAGGGATGGGGCAGGAACTGGAGCAGGGTGTTCTCATGAGCTAGTTAGCCCATAGATTTGTGCAACCTCACAGGACTCAGATCCTGGGGAAAATGAAAAAGAGAATTAGCACAAATTTTTGTCATCCTGTTTACGCCTGCCCAGTGAGCTGCACAGGCTTTAGCCCAAATTACTCCATGGTCACATTCAGACAACGTGCCAAATGCCTTCTCAGTGAAACCACATGGAACACATTGGAGAAACTCATCTCATCAGACGCTGCTTTTCAAAATTCATGTAAGAATTTTGCAATCATTTGCAAACTTCCCTACTGGTTTCTGTTTGCTGTTGCACTCAGGTGCATTGGGATGGATGCCCTGTGGGCAGGTTCATCCAGCACTAATCCTGCAGTTGAGCAAAAGAGGAATTAAAGTTAATAAGGCAAGGAGTCAAGGGACTTAGGCTAAATCAAAAGTAGAAGTGTAGTGTATGGATGTTAAAAAGGGAAAAGCCATGGTCTTCAGGATGGAAGTGGATGGAATGAAAGGACTTGGTGGCAAAACAAATATCAGTGGGCAAGTCTGACTTGGGAAAGTCTGACTCTATCTGATAGCAGTACTGTTAATCCCAGCTATTCCAAAGTCTCAATGCCAGTGAGCAAAAACAAAACAAAACAACAGCATAATTGCACTTATTAAATGAAATAATAAATGTTGTTTTCCCTTTATTTTCTTTTCATGAGTACAATATAGAGAATAATCCTGTCACATTTTCTGCCTTTCTCCACCACAACAGATGAAGTGTAGAAGTATGTTCTCTTGTTAAAGTAAGAATCAGTGTGTGCAGCAGGTAGGGTTCTTGTTTCTTATGTCATGTTTCTGAATGTGCCATGGCCCTGCAGGGTGATTCAGATTAGCAGTTTTCCTGCACTCACATGCTTTGCAAAGCAGGTTGAGAGCTGTGGGTGTGAGGTGCTAGAGACCAACTATGTAATGTGGTTGTCCATATCCAGAGGGCTTTCTTCTGTGCCAAGTCCCTGGTAGGTTCATTTCCTGTTCTCTCATGTACACCAAGGAACCACAAGAAAAACTGGCTAGTTTTTATTCTCATCTCTCTTAATGCTTGGCCACATTCCTCAAGCACTCTGCATATTTACTGGCACAATGCATTGTTTAACATTTACCTCCTTTGTGTTTATATAATCATTATCTTGGCTTTCAGTAGAAGTTTATGGAAGTGCACAACTTATTTTGAAAGTGTTTTTGTTTTTTTTTTTTTTTTTAATTTCATTTTTCTTCTAAAATAATATATTTTGTAAATGAAGTCCGTGTTTTGTATTTCCTGGCTGGCTCTTTTTACTCTGCCCTGGAATATACACATTCCTTCCCAGCGTATTTGTGTTTTACTCTCTGTAACCTGGGAAGAAATTTGGTATAGTATCCATTCCACCACGTATTTTCTTTTATTTTTTTTGCTTGGATTTGGTCTTTTCTTATCATGCCTTAAATGTGACAATAAACACTTTCCATAAGAATTTCAAAGGACACCACCTATGACTCAATAATATTAAGTTATTTTCTATTCCTCAGCCTTTTGAAACAGTACTGAGCTAAAATTTTCATGCTGGAACTTAATTTTTTAGATTAAAATAAGATATAAATTTTTTTTGAACCTGCTTGTTTAGATCACTGATATTATTGGTGAGGGAAGGGCTTCGTTTCCAAAACAGCCCTTGTCTCACTCTAAGTGAAATTGCTTGTAGCAATCTTAAATGTGAACTACAAACTAATAGAGTTTCTCCGTAGCAACTGCTGTCTTTTCAGTGTATGAGCTGCATTCTGAGATTTGAATATGTAAAATGACTAGGTCAGGCTGTCTTGAGGATATAAAAATTATTGGATGAAGTAAAATTTTGCCTGAAATTAAATTTGCAGAAAATCAAATATCTGTTGTTCAGTTCTAAGCAGATGTTGAAAAGGTTTTCCTGGATGCCGTCCTTCTTGATAGTATGTCTTTTGATCTGAAGCCAAGTAAGAAATCTGGATGCTAGTCTGGATCTGGAAATTTTCTTTAAATAAGCATATTAGTTAAGTATGTAAATCTGCTTATCATCACTTAAGGAACATTGCCAGAGTAAGAAACATCTGGAGCTCAATATCAGCTAACTTATTAATTCACATTTTTAGTATGTTGCATCCAGAGTATTGTAGGATTCTGTTATCTCAATTGCTTAAGTCAGCTTTATCTAAAAGGCAATTAGTTGTAAGTTCTGTTGTTTACATTTAGACTTGTATCAAATCCACAGAGTGTAGTTTTTATGGGCCTACTCACTCAGCTTCCCAGAGCTGTTCAGAAACAGAACTAATACACACTGTGGTACAAGTAACTCAGCTAAAGTAATCCTGGCTTGGAAACACCAGTGCTTGCTTCGATGGGAGACAGATTCTGGAAATAATTGTTACTGGTTAGCATTTTGAACTACATGGTCTGGTTTCTTTATCTGAACTCACCACCGTCTTAATTCAAAAAAATTAATAATAAGAATAAGAATAAGAATAAGAATAAGAATAAGAATAAGAATAAGAATAAGAATAAGAATGATATCCTCATCATCATCATCATAAGTACAGATGTCAATACAGCCAGGAACCTTCTTCAGTTTTATGACTGCATTTCCTCTTAAGCTTAGAAAAGATTCTCAACTTTTAAATTTACAGCAAACCATTTGTATTTTCTTTAGCATTTTCCAAGCTGATGGATGCTGGATGTTTTATAGAGTATTTCTGGTAGCTTAGATAATAGGTTGTATTAACCTATGAGAGGTACCTTGCAGTTATTGAAGTGAGAATGGCTAATAGCTGACCCTTTATAAGTTTAAAGTCTAGAAATATTGTTTATTGGAGGTCAGAAATTATTATAAATCTCTACACAAAAGAACCCCAATATTTTGAAACTGAGTCAAAGCCTTAGAATGGCATGAGCAAGATAAAATGTGCAATTCTACATAATTACACTGAAGTCTGCCTAGTTCACATACTCTTTGGCTATGCAGTTAAGGTGACTCAAAAAACCTGTACATAATTGGTAGCAATACTTATTTTAAGGATATAAATGGATATAAATACCCCTTTATTTTTTTTTAGTGAAATGTAATGATAATGGTACTATTAAAGTAAAACTATGCAGACCTGATGGAATTCAGAAAATGCACAAGGTCCAGTTAATATTCTAAACAGATCCAGGCCTTTCTAGGAACTTGGCAGCAGTCTAAGGTAGTTCAGGTTTGTGGACCTTAAAGTTAAAGACTGTCTTAGCTGTGTCCTCCTGCAAGAAGATATTTATGTTTTGCATTTACTCCACAGGAGTCAGGTCCAAACCAAAGCATTCAGTGAATTAATTTTTCTCAAGTACTGTTCATTGCAGTCACAGTCCCTTAGCTGTGGATCAGAAGTGTTGGTCTCATGTCCTTGAGCAGATTAAGTAACAATTTATGACTGCATCCTGCTTGATGTGGCATCTGCTGATGAATTTACATGCTGCCTTACAGACAGACCATAATGATCAGTATTACTATTTTAAATAATTTGATTAGATGTAATGGCTTTGGAGCAAGGATTGCTTCTCTGTTGTTTGTACTTGTCATTGTGAAAGGGAATACTGATTCAGAGTTTGATTTCCTTGGTTCTGCCATAAAATGGAAACTACATAACAATATTTATAGTAATTTGGAAATATAAGGCAGATGGGGCCTTTAGCTTATAAAGATGATTCTCTCTTTTTCTTCCTGTTGCTCTGACTATACAAAGTTACATTAGGGGGTAAAGAGTTCACCAGTTTTTGATATAAAAAAGGAAAACTAAAGTATCTTACCGTGATTCCATGAAAGAATTTTAATATTAACTGAGCAAACAAAGCTCGTATGTATGATCTTCTGTTACTGTTTAAATTCCCATTATGTTTCGGAGTTTTAATAACTGGAAGTTGCTTCACAATGTACCTACTGTGTGAGCTAAGCTGTTCCAAATATTTTTCCTGACTCAAATCAATTAAGAATATTGTGTTTCATTGTGTACTTATAAATACAGCTAGAGTCTCCCTGTAGAGAGTGTGTACATTGCAAGAGACAATTTTTGAGGGGCAAGCAATTACTACCATAGTGCTGAAAACGTGTTTCCTCCATGAAACATAGAAAATGTAATAATTTTTATTACATATGGTAATTATACATTGTATTACTCAGCTTTTCGTGTACCTGCTTGTTTTATGTCCTTATATAGTAAGTTATATTTCTATATAATAGATTATAATTTTCTACTGGTCAAGATAAGAAAACAACATGGGGATAATAATAATAATAATAATAATAATAATAATAATAATAATAATAATAATAGAAATGAATATTTTATCATACAACAACATTTCCATTCACTTATTTTTAAAGGAATCTCAGTGTTGGGTGAGAGAAACCTCATATTATCATATTATTTTAAAATCTTTTTCACATGTATCTCAGCATTGGAAAGAACAGTGGAATCAAAGTTATCTTCATACTGACTTGCAAATATACAGGCAAAAGATATTTAACAGGAGCATTACTACTATTTTCTGTTGTGATTTTATTTAATTAATGTCAGTTCACCTGTGCACAGATGACATACTGGGTTGGGCTCAGAAGAGTCTGTGAATCCATTAACTTCAGGTAAGACAGCAATAAACACAAGCTGAAACCTGTTCTTTCAATTGGATTACACCCACGTGTAGGCTTATTTCTATCTACATTAGTTTGGGCCCTCTCCTCTTTCTTTTGTGTTCTCTTTCTTCAAAAAGTGAAAAATATTACCCAGACTGGGGAAAGCTTCTAAATACAATGTAAATAAACATCTGAAAATAAATAAATCTGTGATACAGATTGTAGGTTTTTATCTTTAAGTGAAAGACAAGAATCGAATGGTGCTGTCCTTGCTTTTTTGTTTTTCTGTGGGAAGCATAATGGGAGAAGGTGAGTCATGAGTGTGTTACAGGAAACATGCAGCTCAGTAGTGCATTCTATTTGTGAGGCAGGCTTACTGAAGTGGTACTGTTAGGAAAATTCCTTTGCATTGGCAGTGAAAGGTCTGAGAATACTTTTCCAGCCCCTAAATGATCAATTGTGTGTTTGTAAATGATAACCAATGTAGCTTTTAGGCTGAAAAGTTGTGACATAGGTGTTCAAATGACTTCCACGGAGCACTCAAAAGACAAATAATCCTTCTAATGTCATTGGGGGTTACAGATTATTTGCTGAATGAAAATGAAAACACTTTCACTCACAAAGAACATAGAATTTCATCACATTCATATATCTCGAATAAGCCGTTGAAAAGGAAGATATTTACTGGAATTCAGAAAGAATTTTCTTGAGTTCTTACGGTGATAATAGTCCCTCTTTCTCTGATGCATCACTCAGCAGGTGTTAGCATTGAAAATGTGGGCCTAAAATTTTCACATAGAGTTTTCTCCATTATATTATTATTTTTTAAGAACAATAAATAGTGTTTTTCGTTGAATCCAAAGAAGAAATTTGTTTTGACTGTAGAATGTGATTCTGGAGAGGAACAGCATGTATTATCCAGTGAGTCATACTTTTCAAACAAAAAGCAGCATACAAGAAAAGATCAAGGTTTATTATGCCTCACTTACTATCAAAGAAAAATGTAATGGCAGATGCAATGTTAGCAAATTCATGGTGCTCTGTTCACTTTTCCACAGCAGATGAATGACTGTAATTGATGGACTGGTCAGACAGACTAAAACAAAATAACATTTGTCTTTGACAGATCAAGGATTCACCTGCTTTCTTTTTAGAGAAAAACATGAAAGCTGGAATGAAGTTTTATTGGAAGTGATGCACGTTCATTGTCAGTAACAGGCAAATGAGTAGTGGAGTGACAGAAGGTAAGCTCAATGCTCATATTTAATATTGTATTGCTAAAAGGCATGGATTCTTTCTTGGTAATTCATACTTCTAAGAGCAAGATTGAGCAGGACCCAATGTTTAGCAAAAAGTGAGGATGCCAAATGGTTTTTCAAAACTTACTGTGTGGAACAAAGTCACTTAACTACTCAGTATGCTTCAGAGTGAGCACTGTGGACTCAGCAATATGGAAAATAACCAGAAGGTCCTTCTGCCATCTTTTCTCCTTGCTGTCTGGTATCCTTCTTTATGATATACCTAATGACTCCTTCTGTTTTTTTGAGGGGTGTTTGTCAGTATGGTTAAAATATTTTGGAAAGCCAAAGGTTTTTGTACCTTAGTGGAGAAGAGCCCTTTGACATTGGTAGACAAGGTCTTTTGTCCACATACCTCCCTCCCACCCCCACTGGACTGTCCCTTAGAACTATGTGAAACAAGCAGAAGATATAGTTAGTGGTTTTATAAATATAATTTTATCCAAAAATTTCCAGTTCAAAGAAGGACTTGCATAAAACCCCCCACTATTTAAGTCAGCATCTATTATTTCCCCCGCAAAAAATCAGGGTGCTTCTAAAAATGGTCAAGGTTTTGCTTGCTGCCGTGCTATCTACAGTGCATGGCCTTTGCAATAAAGAAATCCAGCATATAAAACAACTATTCCAATGAAAGCTGAATAAACAGTAAGCTAATTGTGTTTAATTTGTGAACTATTAAATTTGTGATAATGCTATTTAAACACTATGGTTCTTTACTGTACTTATCTGATATAATTCTTTCTTTGCATACGACCATGCCCTTTCAATATGCGTTGTCACATCTCTGATAAAATGGAGTTGAGAGTCATGACAAAACCAGGAACATCTGGGAAATGAGAACAGAAAAGCTGAGTGTCAGATAGCAATCAATGGATCACTTAGGGCAATTATGCTTAGGAAATGAAGGTAGTGCAGATGATGTAATTTGCACATGATCAGGCTGGTGAAGGGAGTCAACACCGCTCCCCTTAGGCTGTTATGGAGATGCCTGTGCAGATGTCTGTCCTAGAAATGCCACGCGTTCAGGAGAAGCTGTCAGCTCCCCGAGGAACCACCCACTTCAGATGAGACAGAGCAGGGCAAATGCCCCGTGGCAGAGCCATCCATTAGGACAATCTGTGTGAGCCACACTCTAAAGAAATGAGCGAACCGGAACAGAATAGAACACGAATTGTAAAGCACAGACTTCTCCTTCCAGTCAGTTTAAGCTTCCTGGCTTAGTCCAGTCTTGACACCTCTCCAGTGACACATAACTTACTCTGTTTTGCCATGTCTGTCCTTTCCCATTTGTCCAAGTTTATTATTTTTGTCATTTCAACTTAGCCCGTTTTCCTTTTCTACATTTTCTAGTGCAATTAGCTGAGTGATTTTGCTCCCTTCCTTTTCACATCATGTCAACTAATCACTTGCCTATATTTCTCTTGCCTCAGCTGGGCACATTTTTGTTATTCAACAATTCAGCTTTAAGCTTCCCCCCCTCTTAGTGCTGCCCCCATCGTTATTTATTAATGCTTTGCACAACTCTTCACCAAGAACTTTGACTTATCTTAAAGACTTTCAATAATTAAGCCCCACAATAAGCCTATAAAGGATGCAATTATATTATCTATTTACCAGATGGCTAACCAGGAGCAGACAGAAGTTAGCTAAATTGCCCTGGGTTAAAAGTTGGGGAAAGACAGTACTGGGAATAGAATCCAGTGTTAGTTGAGTTTCTCTGCCAAAAGCTTGTAGTACTACAAAGTGTGTATACCAGCTGTTGGGGAATCACTGTGCTGGCCCAGAATTGTCCTGCTCTAGCTAAGAGCTTAAGATCTATTATTGAATAGGTTTTCGAACTCAGTCCTTGCCCTTTTCTTTCCTAAGGGGGCAACAGAAACATCTGAACTTGTAAACTTGAAATGAAACTCTGCTGATGTTTTCCCATCTCTTCTGTAGTAGTTCTGTAACTGAGTGAAATCTATGCATAGCTGGATTTTTAAAAAACCGTGCGTATTATCAGTGCAACACTTTGAAAAAGAGAAAGTCATTGTTTGTCTGTCTATCAATCTATCTGTCTGTCACAGTGTGAGCCAGTCAGACAGCCTGCCCATAGCACCAAAAAGCCATGCTGGATTTGTTATCTGTGCAACCAACCATCTGGACTACATACTGAATTCTCTGTCACCATTAAACAGAGGAATCACACTTTGTAAATAGCG
Organism: Sturnus vulgaris; assembly: GCF_052056855.1. Taxonomy (NCBI): domain Eukaryota; kingdom Metazoa; phylum Chordata; class Aves; order Passeriformes; family Sturnidae; genus Sturnus; species Sturnus vulgaris. The sequence continues at coordinate 10,566,552 of NC_142254.1, read as the reverse complement.
ACTTTAAGGATTTTTTTCCAGAGCTACTTATTTGGTGAGACTGGCAAATTCTAACCAGTCCTTGTAAGTTTAGGTCTTGATGTCCATGTTCATCATTCATGTGTATAAGCTGTATAATCTTCTTTGATATGTGGAATATTGAACAGAATAAAACTTATGGACTATTCCAGATGCAGGATTTGCAATGGATTTATGAAAGCATTGACATGGTGCTCTAACTATTTTCATGAAGTATTTTGGGATAATTTTAAGGGTTACAGTGGAGACCTATAGTCCTTTCATGAACAATTATTACACTGATCTTTGAACTCTCGTTTTAAACTAGACATGCCTAATTTTCATGTTGGGAATTAATCTATGAAGAATCTACCATTCTTATGATGGACAAAAGTACTGCAAGTACTGCAGGTGTTGCAGCCAAAGTGTGATCACTTCTATAAGGTTGGTCCCATGCCCCATGGAGGGAGAGCTGTTGTGCAAAATATTGTCATTAAGTTGTAAACATGAAGAAATGCCTTTTGGTCATTGCCTTGAACTACCTATGGGTTCCTGGAAGCTTTTCAGTATGAATGGCAAGGGCAGAAATCTCCAGTTATTCTCAATACATTTCCAGATCTTCAGGCATGTGTATATTCCAGTGTGCAAGGTGATGCCTTCCAGCAGGTCTAGTTACAGTATCTTGCATAAACTCACTGGAGTTGCAGAAGATCTTTAAGGGCCATATGAGATTTTGTCATGAGGAAGATTAAATGCTGAAATCTAGATGGTCTTTCTACTAGGAAAAAAAGCCCATCCATATGAAATTGTGCTCATTACTGAGGAAAATAAATTCTTGTCTGTCAAGCAAATGGCCAGGCTTTAGAAAAGGTTAGACTTGCACATCAATTACTAGGGAAAAACAACACCTGTGTACACTAATTACTTATTTAATGGAAGGTTTTCAGATATAGGGTCAAATTCTCCACTTGCATCAGTTGTATGCCAGAGAAATGTCATTTTCGTCAATGGAAAAACCCACTGATTTACACTGCTGGATGTTAGAGTAAATCAGGTGAATGGGATGTTATGGTGCACAATAGGAATGTCACTGTAATAAATAACATCTTTAAAACATATGCTTTATATATTCTTACATGATTGGTGTCCCTTTAAGTACTGTTTGAGTTAATTTGAGTGCAGTTTTGTTTAGTCTTTGTCTCATGTTTGTTGACTTTTTACTCTCCTTGCTATGTCAAAAGCATTTCAATGCTATAAATAAGAGCATGGATTAAATACATTCTTTGTGACAAGCAATGTGCAGTGCATTCACTTCTTTCATCTAGCAGGCAGATTATCTTTTTCATTATTTTGAATCTGCACTCTTCCAGTATTCTGAAGATCAGTAGAAGTACATTTAGATGAAGTTATGGAAAAATTATTTTATATATATATATTTTCTGCTTCTGACGGATGTGTGCTTGCACCTGAAAATATCCACATCATACAAACTAGAGTTTAAGAAGTAGCAGAATCTATGGCATTGGTTTTATTTATTTATTACAGGAGTTGTGTATGATGCTGTGGTACAAGAGCTTGTGTTATGATGAAATTGTGTATGATTCATAGGTTAAAGCAATTAGGCTTAACGTATTCCCTCTGGCTAAAGAGGTGGGTGTACAAAGGATCAAACTGGATCAAACATCATGCATCAGTTGTAGCTCCCTGTGCCCTGGCACTTGAGGAGTTGTGTCCTAATTCCTACCCCCAGCAAGCATTCTGAAACACGTCTGATGTCCTGGCAGGTATCTTTATGGTTCTATGGGTATGGCCAAACCTTTTACAGGTGTAAGTTGACTTGAATGAAGTTGTGTGTTTGCATTAAGGGAGAGTTTAATGGATGGTGTGCACTGTACCCACAGCAAAGGGAGACTGATCCTTTTTCAGAATCTGATCTCCCTGTGGTATGCAATACAGTAGCAGCTCACTTAAATAAAAACAAGAAACACACAGGAGGAAACATCAAGGCCAGTTAGCTATACAGTCTACTGAAGACATCACTGTATATTTTCAAGTTGCATATTTTCACCAAATATCACATTTAGCCAGTGATCTGCAGGCAGAGGTAAGACAGGAAGAATCTTTCCTTGTGTAACTGTCCTAGGGCTCAAAAAGTTCAGTGACTGTGAAGTCTAGTCTCATCTCAGGCAATTCTATTTTATATTTGTCTTCATTATTGAGCACGCTTCATATTCTGTTCCTCGGCTCACTGCAGCTTCATTGCTTCATTTTATGTATCAGGAAGCCGGACAAAGCTCAACTGGCAGCAGGATTTAGACTTTTATTAAGTCAGATAGAAATCATCTCACTCAGTAATCTGGAAAGATGGTGAGAAGTCGTGAGTTTGGCAGGATGGTCTTTTTTAATTACTGCAGATTTCTGATCTACATTTCCCTGCAGTTTAGCATATTGTTGTGAACTTGCAATGTGAGTGTCAAACTCCCCTCTAGTGGTTGCTGTACACAGAGAATAAACATTGATTTAGCTTGATGACAAGTATTTAACTCTGGACAGAAAAGATGACAATTCATGAGATTCTGATGGTTGTACAGAATGAAATTTATTTATTTGTCTTTCTTTCTCTTTTAATGATTTAGTTACTTCACATGTTGAAATACTGTAATTAAAACATGATTCATTGTCAAAGCAAACAAACAAACAAAAACAAACAAAAAGAATTATGGCATTGTACTCTGCAAAATGCGAATGTGCCACCTATTGGTGATGCCTCTGCACTTCTTGATTGTTCTCCAGCAGGTCAGTGGCAATGTCACCACGAACAATGCCAGTTGTCCCATACCACACAACAGGGCTACACAGCTCTGTGCCTGCTTGTATTAATGCAGTACTAGTGCTGCAATAATATAAAAGCAAGAATTGAGCAGTAAGTGTGAAATAAAGAACTGAGTGTTAAAAATGTGCAAAGAATAGAGTGACTCATTAAGTGTCATTATGATTAAAGAGTTCCATTTCTTGCTAACAGAGTTCTCAGCAGCAGATTGTGAAACCAGAAATACACTCTGCAAGGCAGAAGTTTTTTGCTATGTGTGAAGAGGAAAGATATGGTGAACTTGTATGTTTCTCAGCCATCTGAGCTGTAAATTTGCACCTCTACAGTCCTCTCAGAGAATCTGTTAATAACTTTTTGGAAGCTCTTCTGTTTGAATCCTTTAAGGCAGTAAGATTGGATCCTGCCTGCACAGGGTCCGTACATGGAAAGGAAGAAGCCTTGGGACATCTGACACTGTAAACTCTGTTGTGAAAGTCTTGTTTCCCAGTTTTCAAAAGCAGCCTTCATTCATCCTTTATGTGTATTCAGAATTTTATTTCTGTTGATTAAATATTTCACACAGGTACTTCTGTTCTTCAATATGTGCCAGAGATTAAACCTGTCTGTGGAGGAAGCGGAAACTGCATTTTAAATCTGTGGTCCTTCTAATTTGATTTTTCTTACAGTTTATATAGGAGTTACCAATTGTCCCACTCTCCAGGATTGCATTCAATCACTGCTTATGGTAGAGTCCCACCTCTACATCATTTAGTAAAAATTAAAAAAAAAAAAAAATTTATTAGTTTCCTTAATCTAATAGGCAGAAAACTGCTATTTTGTAAAAAATTCTAAAACGTATTTTTATTCATAATCTTGCTACTTCTTTATGGCGTAGTTTTGGTGATGGTTTGGTGCGGGTTTTGTGCTTTGTATTTTCTTTTCTCTTTTTTTTTGTTAGTGGCTCAGCTTAGTGAAAGGACAGAGTCAACCCTGACTGGCTGCAATAAGCTAAGCAGTGGTGTGTGACATTAAATGTACACACTAGAATGTAAGATGTCATTGAAAACAAAACCAGTTCTGGAGAGATAAGGTAATAATAAGAGCTAGCATACAGCAAGCACAATTAAAGTACACCACAGTGTAATATTTGGCTAATCACCTAAAAATATTGGTTTTCCTTAAACTTGAGATTTGCCAGAATCACAAAACAGCCCAGCAGCCTAGATAAATGTCAGAATGAAGAATCAAAAAAACACATTTGAAAATACGGGGTATGTTGTTATACCCATAAAGGTTGTAAAGCAATAGCTGTGTCAGGTCCTCTTAAAAATAATACGCTTTCATCTTATGTCTTAATGTAAGAGCGTCTTTTTGAGCAGATGTTCTGGGAGTGCTCCCTCCCTTATGCAATGACAGAAGCATAGCAATGCTCCTAGAGAGGTTTACCTTTCAGAGCTGACAAGTGTTAAAAGAAAATGGGGGGTGCGAACAGGTTTATAATCTACATCACAGATATGTGGGAAAGGGTTTTAAAATACACTGTGTAAGGGAGAAGAGAAAAATCAGACACATTAAATAAAATCTATATAAATAGTAACAGTGAAGTCATACAATGATCTTTAGCAAAATAAGCCCCACTAAAGCAGGCCATGAGCAGTGAGAGCTGCTATTTCTTATGGGATGTGGTGATAAAGAAATTACATACTTATTTGAGAGGAACATAAATAAAGATTAATAGGTTAATGAGTTATTTTCCTTTCATTACTATACTATTGTACTTTATTATAATTGCTTTGCACTCATTTAATTAAATTTGAACTAGGGCCAACACAAGATAATTTGTTTTCCCTGTACTAAACAATGAGTATGCAGATTGGAAGTACTGAAGCAGTAATCAGCCCTCTGTTTGCAACACTTTCCTACTCTGAGTAGACATTATAATTGATAATTTGATTGTTGCAGCACTCCGTGCAATATATTTTAAAGCAACATTAACATAATGGAAATTATGTTGTGTGCCTAATCCAAGCTTTTCACTGTGTAAGTATACGAATCCCATTCTGTAATGAATTAGGGCACTATCCACCAAACATGCATACAACCTTTACACGCCTCGTTTTGGAACAGAGCTATCTCCTTCTAGTCTCCAGTCAATGTCTTCCCTATCAAGTTATAGCACTTAAGCTGTACACAAAAAGTGCTAAAATAGCTAAGCTAAGCATTTCAATGAAGCCTGATTTGTTCTGAAATAAATCTGTCATTAAAACTAAGTAGGTTTTTTATAGTCCCTGTATAATTTTTGCATTATTTCCAAGGAAGGTGCTTATCCTGTCCATTAGATTTTATCTTTCCATTGTCTCTTGTCACCTTCTGAGAACCCTACTAGCAAAACAATGATGTGACTGAGATGTTGAGGTTGGACTTTTCAATGCCTGTAATATAAACAAAAACTACCTCATTACATTTTTTTATATATTGAGCTTAGGAAACAAAGCTTTTTTTTCAGGATGAAAAGGAAAGGCTGAGGTTCTGTTTGATCTTTTCTTTATCCCAATCTCATGCCCACCACACAGTTTTCTGAGGAGTTGGTGTCTGCATGTCCTGACCCAGTGAAGTCCTGAGGATGGTGGGACAGTCCTGAGCAGTCGTGTGCCACCTCAGCAGCCATCAAGGTTACCTTGCCTTTCAAGTGTGGGCCATGAAAAAGAAGTAGAAAAACAAAGTGAAGTGTGATGGCTTATAAAACTCTGCCAACTTTAACTTTATTTGTTTTCTGACAAAATAAGAGTGATTTTGCTTGTGTAAATATTTGAGTCACCTCATTTAATATTTGCCTGTTTACTTTACAGCCTGGAGTGTCCCTGTACTAGAAAGGTGAGTTGTGGTTTTGTAAAATAAGTTCCACTTGTTTGAGGAAAGTGGTGTAGAGGAGAGTATTTCACTTACTGTCTTTTAGAACTGAGCTTGCAGAGTCTCTTATGGTTTTCCTTATGCAAGGAATCCTACTGAAAATAATCACGATTTGTATTTTATAGAAGTCATGATGAGCTTAACTGTGCTGCTCACTGGAGAGCAGTGCTAATGAGTGTGGAGTGGCACAGGTTGCCTGCACAGACTTCTTTTGTTCTCCACCATGTTTCCAAAGGAAGTTTTTGAAGGAGGTAGAAAGCCTGACTGGCAGGCTTGACTTCCCTTTTTTTCTCTTCTAGTGTGTAATTCCATTTCCTTTTGCTGACAATTCTTTGACATCATTATAAAGCCTAATATATTAGGAGAGATGCCACTATAATACTCCTGGAGCTGAGAGAAAATTAGAAGTATAGGAGAAATGAATGGTGTTATAGATATTTAAAAAGGTGTCAGAGAGTGCTCCCTGCATCACCACCCATCTCTAAAACCACTGATCCTCTGAGAGATCTCTCTGTCTATTACAATGGTCAGACACTATGTGCTTCCAGTTTTATTGTTTTGGTATTTGTATGGTTTTCCAGCCGCGTAATGGGAACTTGGGGAATCCGGCCTCAGATAGTTTCTCTCTTACATAAGACTTTTCACTAAATAGGTCCCCAAGATCTATCTGGGGTCCAGAAGGAATGAGGTGGGCTTTGTGTCTGTGAAAGGTGGTGGAGCTGGCTGCCTGTGGTGTGCTGGGAAGCAGCTGGGAAGCCAGGATCCCTGCTGGAAATCAGGGTGCAGGGGAGTTCTCTCATCTTCATTCAAAGCCTGTAGGAGGTTTCTTTCCTGCACTTAGTAGCACAAAGACAGAAGCCTTTTGTAACTTGTCTACTGTAAAGCCTAACCAAAGTCTCCTGAGTCTTAATAAAGGTTGCAATCACCCTCAGTGCAGCTCAGTTTTGCAATAAAGGTTGGTGCATTTCAATAACTTTTGAGTTTCCCAGAGACAGGCTTTGCCTGAGCAAAGAGACATGGGATCCATGACAGACAGGGCATCATTTAGTGTTCATATCAAGGAGTGGTGGGATTTTTCCACACCACCTTAGAATCTGTTACGGTGGATTATGCCTTCAGAAAAACTAATTTATAATGTCTCAAGTAGAAAGTGGATCATAAGTGCTCTGTCTTTTTATACAAAGCCACTGCTGTCAGCCCATAAGGCAAATCCAGGGAGGCTTCTGTTTTCCATTTACCGTACTTTTCAATTGATTGGTCAGTGGTGTGTATCCTTTTTCAGTTTCTTTATTCCCTCTCTTTCAGACTTGGAATATCATTGCCTGAAATCCTGAGGGTAACATTATAGATTTCTTTTTATTTCACACAGAGTCCTTTAAACACACAACATACCTGAATTGCCCCTCCATCTAGCTTTAAATCAGTCTGAGTGTGTAACTCAAATCACAGATTGAATGCTATAATATTGCTTCTTTTCAGAATTTAAAAGGTTGGACTAAAAAGGGAACAATTCTTTTCATAGGTGTGCATAATAAATATAGCATGACTAGAGATGTAAGAATGGGAGAATATTTTGATATGAGGTGTTATAACCAAGCTAGGTTTATAGTGAAATCAAAAAGTGCAAGAAGAAAGAAAAGCTCTGAAAAGCATGAGAGGATCATGGAAGGGTATGGATGGAAAATAAAATAGGAGATTTTCAAAGCTGAAGTTTTGTAGCTAGAGAATTCTACCTGCCATCCAGTGTGGATATTTATTTGGGATAAATAAAAAAGCAGTTGAGACTGTTGAAATGCATATATCAATCATCTGTAAGATAAAGCAGGTAGGGAAGATTGAAAGATTACAGAACAAAGGGGAAAGTGTAAGTAAAAAGAAGAAAATAAAAGAAGTGTGTGTGAAGGCTAAGATAAATAAGAGATTTTCTGAATACACAAGAAATGAGGTCACTGGAGAATGCAGCTGAGTTTGAGACATTGCAAAGGTAACCTACCTCTGGTTGAGAGAAATACATTGTTCAGATGTTAAATTCTTTGAGTCAGTTTTCTCGATGAAGATAAGGATACAAATACAAATAAGAGACACCGAAACAGAAAAAGGAGTTTATATAGACTCTGAATACTGATGAATATTAGAACTTTAAAAATCAACCCAGATTTCTGGGAGAAAATGAAACACTCAGGAGGAGACACAAACATGCTGACCATGTTATTGGAAATAGTGCCTGGCTGGAAAGGCCTGAAGATTTGAAGAATAGTCCTGGATGGTGAGTTCTTGGCAGATTTTAAGCCATGACATGCGGTTTGGATAGTCTGTGCTTACAAGAGAATGGTTCTGAACACAGCAGTTTCCATTATCCTTGTGTACTATGGGCCTTTTCAATAGAGAGAAGGGCACCAAAGTTTGCAGGAGAGAGAAAGTCTCACCAAAATGAGACCGAGGTGAGGTTGATGTGGAGGAGCAGTTGATGTGAGAGGTCACATCCTCACTCTGTTTGAGTCAGGGTATTTAAACACAATGAACTGTACTTAGGAGAAAAGGAAAGACCACGAGCTTGCAATCAGGTAAAGAATGTATAACATGCTTTCAAAGACAGCCCAGACCAATGGAGAGCAGTAAGACTGAAGAGTTCTCAGAAGAAAAAAAAATAATTATTAAATTAAAGAAAAAATGAACAGCAAAAGAATCAGAGCATGGTGTGAAATGCAAATACAGAAGCTTCATGTAGTCTGATACTGGTGAAGCATGACAGTATCATGGTAATGCTCAAAAGACCAGCCTCTGGTTTTAATTATCTTTTAAAAAAAGTTATTGTACAATCAGAAAAGCTTCAAAACCACTGCTAGTATGGTACAAGAGAGACCTTAGTTATTTGCTGAAGTTAGAGAAAGCAGGTCTATGGAACAGAGGAAATTAGGAGGTCATCTCATTGAGTCAGAGATAATTCTGAAGGGAACAGGCAGGATAAACACTACCAGGTTAGTTGGACTCTTTTGAGGTGCAAGAACAAAGGAGAAGAACTAAGAGAAATCAATGGCCACTGTATTTATTTGGAATTCCTTACACAAATTTGGAGCAATTGCATATATAAAATATTACATTAATGGCAGCAAGAGGAAGAAACAATTGAAACAATAATTTAAAGGGTTAGTGTATCTAAGCTTTTAAAAACAGATATTAAACATTAGCATTTATAGTGAGCTATTTTCTTTGCAAATAATTATACATAATCTTTTTGCAAGGCACCTCTATTGCAACAAATAATAAAAGAAGGCAGAAAACCCTCAAAATAGGAGTTTTAATTTAGAGGTGGTTATAACTCTGGTTATTGGAAATTTTCTTGTGGTGATTCCTCAACAGCACAAGTAAACTGTGTGTGGAAAGAGGGAGTTAACACTACTTTACCATATATACTTCTGTGTCTACCATTTATTCTGTTTGAAGACATGTATAACAGAAAGGATTGTGTCATCAGAGGAGTTACTTGATTTTGGGGTTTGATTGGGTTTTTCTGGTTTTGGGTTCTTTTTTCAAATGAATTTAAATTTGCATCTGTGCAGAGGAGTACACAAATGCACATATCACACACACACATATATATATATTTGTGTGTTTATTTATGGTATCATAACCCAGAAATTTGCATGCAGTAGTTCTGAACTAAAATTGTGAGAGCCCTTCAGGGGTCAGTGCCTCCCGAGAGCCTCCCTGTTCAACCAGGAGCTTCCCTTTTGCTTCAGCCATGATCCTCTTCTGTAACACAACACCTCATGGAAAAGTGCCAAACTGAAATGGGGGGTAGAAGGACACACAAATTTTATTGCCCGAGACAAATAAACTCCTGTTCAAATGTAAAAATGCAGAATTTTGTACGTGGACTAACAAGTGCTATATTTTTTTAATATTAGGAGTCCTTCAAAAGCTGAGCTGAAGCTGTAACATCCTGCCTGGAAATGGGAGCCTTTCCAGCAGAGTGATGATGGATCATCAGACTCACTCTATCAAATAGAAAACTTAATCTCCAGTAACTGAGGCTCAGGTATGATGCAAGACCACTTCTATTCACCCAACGATGACCGCCTCTACAGAAACTGTCAGCAGAGGTCCCTATGGTCTGCTGAAACCTGCAGCTTCCCTCTTCTTTCGAGGATATGAAGATGGACATAAAGGTAAGTTAATAGTAAAAGATGAATCACATTGAAGAGTGGAGAGAGGTGCATGATTGTGAAGGTGAATGAATATTGAATTGCTGTACATTGAAGCAGTTAGGAACATTAATTACTCTGGATTTTAAGTATTTGAAGGGGAACATGCACTATACATGTACTTCTAGGATGTGTGCCTGAGAAATTAACATATATCTGCATAACCCTAAAAAAAACCCTGTAGATTCAGAACCATTCCTGAAACTTGCCTAGTTTGTGTTTTGCTTCACTAGGCACATAGAAAAGATAGGATTTTCCCTTCTTCTTCTCAGGCAAAGTGGGTTCCAAAGTGGTTCAAATCCTGGTAATCCAGCCAGAGAAATGAAATATTCTTGAAAAGAGGGGGGGTATGCTGTCTGAGGAACAGATCTCTGCTAGAGCTGCTGCTCTTACAGGCACATCCAGGCTGGCTGTAAATGAGGTTGTTCAGGCAGTGATGTAGCCACAACAGCTCAGAGCTGCACAGGGCACGCTGTTTACCCAGTTTTTCAGCCATGGAACAACATTCACATCAGTGAATGCAGTGGAGACATACCCAGAATAAGAATGTGATTTATTCTTTCAATGTGAGAAGCAGCTATATGTTCAACAAAGGCTTTCCTTAGACTAATGGCCAAAGTAGGCCCCAGTGCAGCTCCTCTATAGACTGAGAAGAAAGGATTGTTTGTTGAGGCCCAACTGTCCCCAAAAACCAGTCTGCTGCGTGGATTCCGTCATGTGTGAGTTCTCTGCTGGCTTCATTGTCACGGGTGTTTCCGCAAGCCGGCCATGCACGGCATAACTGGGGAATTCACTGCTGCACTTGCTGAGAGAGCACAGAATTCAAAGTCCTGTCACAGCTTGGGAAGAACAGATGACTGCTATAGAACAGTTTAATATATATAAGATATTGTTTACCAGTGGAATACAGGACGGTGTGATTTTTCTATAGACCCTCTCATTCTTAAGGAATTAAAGCATTTAATGAAGGAATGAGTTAAGAGTTGTGGTTGTTCAGTCCAGAGCAATGGCTGGTTTAGCCTTTCAGTGCAAAATCATTGTGTGCTCAGCAGTAGCTCACAGAGCCATGGCCAGTAAGGGCTGTCGTGCTGAGACAGGGACACTGGCCTTGACACTCTCTTTGTCTCCTCAAACTGTCTGTGGTATTGCTTACTCTCTCTTCAGATGGGTACCAGTAGAAGAAAGAAGGAAACTTTTGTTAATTCTGAGGTTTTCCCCAGTTCCAGTGGCAGTAACTTTGACCATGTGGTGCCTTTTATTGTGAATTACAAGAGCTGCAGTTGGGTGAGCCCTGGTTTTTGTGTAGGAACTCTGTTTTTCACAACTGTTTTCTAGTCAGCAAGTGCCTCCTGTATTACTGGGAAAAAAAATATCTGCTCTCCTGCTCCAATGTGGGTAGCTACCCTTCCTGAATCAGTGAAACAGCCAAGGAGTAAAACTACACCATTTGCTTTCCAGGGAGACTTGAGTTCAGCTGCATTTCAAAGCCAGTTATGCATGTGCTTCATGTAAACTAATGCTCCTGAAAATTGCTGCTTTTTAAACCAAATTTATAATATCACTCATTTTGGATGCTACTCATTTGAAGCCTTTTGAAGTACTGTTTTTATTTGCATATCTCTAGTGCTGATTTTTGGATGTAACACTTCTGTGTTCTTTGCCTTTGTTAGTGTTTGGTTTAGGCTGTCATTACAGAAGAGACCATTCCTCCCAGCAGTGAGGTCTGTCTCACCCACGTATTGCAAGGACATTCAAGGATGTGATGCAGAGCAAATGGTTGTGCTTGCACAACCAACTTGCATGTTAGAACTGCACATTAGCATGGTTTTGGTGCTTGCACAATTTGCAGGAAACTTGGCTGGAACTGTAGGGTAGAAGTCTTTGCTCTAAAATAAAGGTGATCAGCTGAAGAAGAAGGCAGTGTAAGTCTGTGTGTAAGTCCTGCTCTAAGCATGAGCCCTGGTAATGGATCCCCAGCTCTGCTCTCCCTTTTCCAACCCTTGCACATCACACAGTGGTGGATCAGCACAGATCCACAGCCCCTCTCCAGCCTGGGTATTTGGTGGACCACATGTGGAGACCCAGAGCAGGACAGAGATTGTGACTTCATGCTCCACAAATGCAGAATTTCTTCTGGTTGGGCTCAGCTCTCAGAAGCTCTTTGTCATACAGGTTTTCTCACATGGGGCTTGTCATACAGGGCCTCAAAGCTCAGTGTTCAGACACATGAGTGCTCTGGTTTCAGTCTGTGTGGACAAATGCAGATTGATTGAGAATATAATACCCCAAAGGTCTCTGATTCAATCAAACACTTCAACATATCCCTATCTTCAGCCATGTGGAGTACATAGTTTTTAATGATACACACATTTGGACAAAAGCACAAGCTGTTCATGAGACTTGCATGAGCAGAAGGAGAGGCTGTGTTGATCAGCTCTTTTTCTGCTGGAAATTATTCATTCAGGTCACCCTTTTACTGTCAAAGTTTGGGAGTGGGAGTGAGCCATGGCAAGAGTTTAAGGGGGTGGAGAGGCTCCATTGGATGCAGAATGATGGAAGAAGGGTGAGAGGGTGGGGAGGAGAAGAGCCACTGCCCCCTCATGCTCCTGATCCTGGTCACGGTCCTGCATGAGGTGCCTTTTGCTGGTCTGGCTGCTGCTCCAGCCCAAGAGCTGCCTCCTGTGTATGAGACTGATTTCCCTGTGCCTCTCTGTGACTGCCATGCCTCCTGTGCCCTGCACTGGTGGCTGTCTGTGTCCCTGGGCTGTGCCCATCACCCCATCCCCAGTCCCATCAATGTGCTCTGGGCAGAAGAGGAACTTGCAGAGTTGAGGCTGTGATTGCTGTGAAGGTGTAGCTGTACCTCAGCAGCTGGATGGATGTCACTGAAAGTGAGAGAAGGAGGAGAAGAAAACCCGCACAACAAGTTTTGGAAAAATCTATATCAAACAATACCTGTTGTGGGAACTGCTTTCAGTGAGATGCAAATGCATTTTCCTTTCATTTCTACAACGGTTCTGAGCTGCTTCATTAATAACAGACTTGTTTGGGAGACTGACAAGATGGGAACCAGCACTGTAATTACACACTGCTCTTTTTGTGAGGACTGCCATGAAAACAACGCTGTGTTCTCATTTTCTCCAAAGACAAGCAGGGAAACAAATTTCTAACACCTTGCCCTCCGTTGCAGCTGGACACTGTTCCAGACTGACATGAATCAATTAAAAGTGAAAATGTAACCCACAGAAACATTATTCAGTAAGCTTCATACAAAAGAAAGCATTTCTACTTGCCTAATTAAAGAATGAGGAAAAAACAAGTATTTATTTTTGGCAGTAGTTGTGGAAATACTTTGTTTTTTTTTTTCAAAAGTCAGACCATCATAGCACAAACAATTAACAAAAGAAAAATGTTTCCTTTTCCTGGAGTTGGCTAATTAAAAACTTTCTCCCTCATGATTTCACTGAACACTGAAGGAGACATTTCATGGCTTTTTAGCACCTCGAATGCCATATTTATTTTTCAATTCAAAAACTGTATTATTGTGAACTGCCATACACACAGCTTACCTGTATTCTCTAAATTAAGCAATGATAATCTTTATCATTGCTCTCTTGACTTTGTTTCAACATTTGTTTTAATGCAAATTTCCTAATCTAACTTGTAAAACATTTAATATTTAGAATATACTCCTTTAAGATCCATCAAAAGAGGCAAAGCTGCACAACAATGCCTGGTGCTGGAGCATTGTGAGCCTCCTACAAAGGAATGAGGTGATTCTTTCTTTCAGGTCAGAAGGTCAGGCTTCACTGCATTAATTTTGCTGAGTCTCTTTGTTATTTATAACAAACAAGGTCATTTATTTTCATTTCCTTGTTTCTAATTGCATGCATCTCCTTTGGAGTATGAACTCAGTAAACAGGTGGCTGAAATGCTGGGGAAAATACTTGAAGCTGTTCCAGAAATAGGGCATGTCCCACACTGGTAAAGCAATTTGATGAGTTAGAGATTTAGTCATAGCAGGATGTGCACCTGCTTGAAAGCAAACACACTTCTCTTTGGCACACATAGATACATGCAAATTAAAAGAGATTATTTCACTCTGAATAGTGGGTTGATATTTGATCAAATTTAACACTGTATATTTTAAATAAAGCCTTGGTGTATATTAGTGAAATACAATCTCTTTTCAGCTGCTTTTGATTTTTTTTTTCAACTTCTCTTTGAGTATTACAAATGTATGATATTTCTTCACTAGCTGAGCCTACAAAAAGAGTGTGTCTCTGGAGGAGAACTTTATCAGGGGATCTTTATGATGAGAACTACCTACATGGACTGAAAAAAAACGGGATAATGAAAAGCTAGGATGTTTGACGGACAAGGAATAAACCAGATCTTAAATTTTTTATTCTAAAATGAATTCCCACAAATTAAAGGGCATTCATTGGAGTGATAGCAGTATGTCTTTTTAATCCTGTAAACCCCAACCAACCCCACGTTTCCAGGCAGCCCAAATGGAACTCCTAAATGTATTCATGGGCAGCTTTTGCATAGGTAGTTATTGAATTTGCATTTCAAAATACTGGCACTATAGGGCTAAATCTGTGGCTGCTTTGTCCTGAAAGATGAGATACACTGTGGACTACCTTGATTTCAGGGGTATTTGAGAATATAGCAGGAAGCAGTAATTGTCTGGCATGACTGAGCTTCTGTTGTTGGTGGTTGAGAACAGGTCCAGGGCTGAATCTATAAGGGAAACAGAGGGAGATTTCTTAGCAAGGTCCTCCAGTTCCCCAGAGAATGGGAGGCACCATGCCCTGTGTCCACAGGCTCTGCACTGAGCTTTAAGAAACGTGTGAGCAAGGGGAAAGCGTGGGAGGAAAGCTGGAGAGAAGGATGTGCCTTCTCAAGAGACAACTGTTTTGTCTCTTTTCTAAGATTGGGCATGGAGGGGTTGTTTGGAAGAGGCTCTGCAAGGGGCATGTATCCTCCTGCTTAAATTGTCCTTTTCTGCAGATTATTTCTGAAGAGTGGGGCAGGGAAGGCAATTTGGTTGTAAGGATTATACTACAGCTTTCATTGTTTAGGATGCATACTGTAGCCTTTCTATGAGAAGATTACTGTCCTGGGCTTTTCTTTCCATGCATATGAAAATATACTTTGTAATTTCAGGGAGACAATATCTTTAAATGGTATGTTGGAAGAAAGAAAATATTTTGTATCTCCAAAATCGATAAAAATCCAAATCCTTTCTTTAGCAAAATATTTGTTTCTTGAATGTAATTATAAATGTCATTGTACATTCTTCCTGACTTCAATGCTTATCTTGAGGAGTTCAGTGAAAATAAATTGTTTTCATGAAAGCAGAGAAGCCATTTGATAAACACACTGTCTCAGAAAATTGTTCCTGAAGCAGGGGTCGTTCTCTCACTTTAAGAGAAAGAGAATATGTTTTAGAAAACAAGCCAGGCAGCAGAAAAAAGCATTTTTTGTTTCAGACAATTCATTTTAAAAAGCAATGTGTAAATCACATGGAAAATTCTGCATTGATTATTTTGACTGCTGTAGAACCCTGGAATAAATGAAGTTGAAATGGACTTATATCAAAGAACATTGCATTTAGTAGCAAGTTGGAGTGTTATTTTACTACTGATTTTTTTTTTTTTTTAGATTTGGTTTTGTGATCAGCTGTTTTATTAAATATTAGCCATTCATGCTAATGGGGACTGATTCTTTAAGACCAGCTCAGCACATACTGTTCATGAGCTTCAGGAAATAGTCTTGAGAGCTGGAATCTGTCATTAGCTTTTCAATCCTGAAAATCTGGCCCACTGAGGCACAAAAAACCCCCACAAAAACAAACAAACAAACAAAAGTTCAGCTCTATGACTGAACATAAGTCCTGAATGAAAGTATAGCAGTCATTTTAGAGATGTTATTGCCATCCCTAATCACACCTTCTGTTCTTTAACTTTCAATCTGATGTATTTACGTGTGTCTATTACTAAGTCCCAAACTCTATTGTACAAGTACTCATAAAAGTGCTTCAGTTTTTTAATCCTCAGCTAGAATTATGCTGCTATTAATATCAGAGTTATTAATATGCTCTCAGAAGACCAGATCATTAATTAGAAGACCTAAAGGATAACTAATGGGTCCTTTGGAAGCCTACTCCCAGTTATTGTATGGATCTGATCTATCCAAATAAAGCTGTATGTTACAGCCCTATTAATTTTTTTAATATATATCTTCACATTCTCTAGCATTGGTCACTAATTATTTTATGTTATAACCTGTGCTGGTAGATGGTGTGACATTAATACCATAGTAAGTCACTGTAGCATTTGAAAGGGACGTGATGACAGCAGCATTTTAAAATCATTACTTTTGTTTTTAAGGCATGACTGTGAAACCATACATCATCAAGTCCTTCACTGGCTTCCAAGAGATGAGCAAAAGCCCATCCCTTCCACAGCCACCAACAAAGGATGTGCATCATGGTCACTGAGGGTGGACAGAGCCACCTCCCCAGCCCTGGGGACAGCCAGGGCACTGCTGCTCGCCTTCCCCCCTGGGTACCACACAGCTCTCAAGGGTGAGTGTGCCCTTGCATTGGGGATTGTCGAATTAAACTCACAAAATCTCAGAAAGACATTTCATTGATCGCTCCAGAAACATCCCCACATCCTTCTTGAGGTGCTTTATCTTGCAATGTGTGCACCCGAAATGTATCAGAGGTCGTGTGTATTTCGAATTATTGCCTAAAAGAACATTGGATGAAATTAAAACTGAAAAACACGCATGAGTGAATTTGTTGCAGATACAAGGATTAAATGTAACCTTTCTCACCTGGAAAAACTCTTCAGTATATCTCACTAAGAATTTCATTAAAATAATTCCTTCAGTAATTAGATTTGGTTCTACTGTAAAATGTAAGTTTTTGCCTATCCTAACAAAGAAATTTAAAGAATTTGAATTATTCATGGTGAGCATATTTTTCTTTCTGTAGACATTGTCCTTGTAAATTCCCTGTAAAATGTAGATGCCAGTAGCTGTTTTTCCACCTCATAATAGTTCCAGCAGTTTAAATTCAACAAATGTATGAATGTGGAGAGAACTGGAGGAGAAAACCAGGAACACACCACACAACTTTATATCAACAGATGATACAAATTATATATATGTACATGTAGTTATACATATATCTATGTATATATATTTATGTATATATATATATAACCATATACAGCAGCATCTCTATACTAAGTTTTCTGTCTTGCTTTAAAATGGCATCACTGGAAGAAAGGAATACACTGCATTAATTTCTTAGTTTCAGTTAAAACTTTTATTATTTAATGCTAATCTAGAAGTGACACTGTTCCAGTCATTGTTCTCCTAAAGAAGTGAATTTTTATATCACTGGACAGTTCCTTCAGTGTTTTCAGTGCTGCCATCAGTTTGTTTTTCAACGTGGTCTTTATCTCACAATAACTGTGTACTAGTATGTGAGGATACTGTAACACTGCAGTCAATAGCAACAGGATATTCTCTCTGCCAAAAAGTAATCCTATATTGTCCATTACACACAGGTTATTTTGGAAGGTTATGGAATACTTTCTTTAAAGCAGCAGAAACCTTTTTACTGTAACATAGTTCAGCAGTATTAATGGTCGTCTCTGCTCTCTAAACAACTCAAATATCTGGTTTTCTGCTAGAATATTATTTGAAATATTGTATGTGATTTGAGGTGGTAAAATAATTTAGGTAAAGTAAGAGACTTCAGCAAACCACAGAAGCATCAAAGAGGCATATGTAAATATTTGAAAAGGTTAATTTTTTTTTATTCCCCGTTTCAAAATTTCCTGATTTGGGCCTGAAAAAATTTTCACAACCAAAAACTCGCAGTTGTGATTTTTTTTTGTTCCCTTGCAATAATCTATACTTGTATTTTGAAATAATTATTTCTATCTTAAAGGAGTAACTAATGTTTTTAAATAATCCTTTGATCTGCAGTTCTCTAGCTGCAGCAACTGAGGCAATGAGAAGGTAAAGATCATCTGGCAGGCAAGCACTAAACTCCAGCTCCCCCAATTGTTTGGCTTCCTTCATCTGTTGGCTGAAATTCCCTCCTTTACTGCAGGAAACGTAGTCAGTGACTAATAAGTGTTTATTGATTGCTGCTTGAGATACTTGCTAAGAGATGTAGATATCAATGAATATTTGATCTGACTTAATGTTAAGAACCAAAGTATTTTTTTTATGGCCTCACTTATACAGGATATTCATGCATGTGTGATCACTTCTAAACACCATCTGACTCTACCACCTGATGAGAAGGGAACTTCAGTGAGATAAACTCTAATGAATTAATATACTATTAATTGTACTTTTTCTTAGCCAGAAGTTAGTAGTGTAGTTGTTGCTTTGAAGGGTAAGTCAAAATATTATTGATTCTCAGCAGCTGTACTTGATAAGTAGAATATAGGTCTAATTCAAAGCCCATTGCAGTCAATTAAAGGGACTTTGTATTGATTCGAGGAGGCTTTAGACTCTTTTCTAAACCAGACCTGCTTGGTGCTCTGCCTTTCTTTCCTCCTTCTGTATTCCACCCTTTTTGTCTCTTCCATCCTCCACATGTGCTCTGGGGGAAGGGACTAAGACAGTCTTAACAGGTGACAGCAGAGATGTTGTCTTCCTCCCTTTCCTCTTGTTCCTCCCAGTTCTTACAGAAGCCAAAAGAAAGAGTGTAGGAGACTGGAGGAATAGTGGGTCCTAGGATCATGAATATTCACCTTTCTCTCTCCCTTTTCTTTCTCCATCTTTCTTCTACTTTCCTCTTCTTAAAGCTGAACCAAAAATTTCCAGTAAGTACCTTGTTGTGTCTGGATGAGTAAAAGTTTGCAAAGTGCCTTACTTCATCTGGATGTTTTAAAATCTGCCAAGTTCTATTTAAGAGTTCTAAAGTTTGTGGGTAAATGTTCTCCTGAGAATTTGGGTGTTTCTCTCACACACATCCCAGGGTAAATCCAACCACCTTCCCCCAAGCCTGTGGAGAGGGCTGGGGCAATAGATGTGGACCCTGCATTGTGGAAGTGAATGTCACATATTTTTAATGCTGACTCTGCATTGGAAAATTGGAGCAGAGAATTTCAGTCCAGCCTTGGCTCATTCCATCCCTTCTCCCTCATTTTCCTGCCCCTCCCATGCTTCCTGTCTTTGCCAGAAGGAGGGAATTGTATGGTCAGAGACTGGGGGGTTGCTGAGGTGTGGTGCTTGTGGAGGACTTGGCTGCCTACCTGAGAATTTGGGTGTTAAGAATTTAAAAAAAAAAAAAAAGTTGCAAGACTTGTGTGGGAATCAGCCAGGGGCTTGGAACATTCATATTTACCTGTGCAAGTTGAAAGGTTTCTGGGCAGCAGTGAGAATTTGTGCAGGCATACTTTCAAGCCTGTATATGACTGATTCACTCAATACAATTTCTGTTCTTACATCAGAAAAGCAGTTTGAGTGTTCTTAATGGCTTTTAAAATTGAATTGTGATGATGAGTCAGAAGAAAGTATAGCTGAAGATGGAACAGAGTCACCATTTGTGTGTTGCTTCCTGAATCATAATTGTTGGCATCAGCAGGCATACATTCAAACCTTTATGAAAAAAGACTTTTCAAAAAGTTTCTTTGAAATTGAGGCTACCCAGGACCAGGGAAATTACTGGAGTACTCCACTTACTGTAGATAGATACTTGCTTTTATTAAACCAGCAGGTAAAAAAAGAATACTTACTCAAAATTGCAAATACTTCATACTTCCATCTACTCTGAAAGAAAAAAAAAAGAAGTAGAATTTCAAAGCCATAGTTTTACCGAAGGACCTTTAAGAGAATGGCTTGAGAGAAGAATTTGTTGGATTCCTTTCAAGCGTCATGTACAGAAGGTTATAAATAGTTTGGCTCATTTTCCATCTTTAAGGTACTCCTGAGATAAATGCATTGCCATAAAAAACACATAATGACGCCATGTATATGGATTAAAAGCATAGCAGAGATTACTCAAGTTTACTTATTTAATAAACTACATTGAAGAGGTGTAGAGAAAGAAAAACACACACTTGCCTAATTCTTTAGTTTGTACAATTCGCTCTGGTACATTATCACATAAACCATAATATTTTATTTTAAAAGAAAAATAAATTAGCATATATATCCTAGTTTCACTTCTGTTTTTCTTTAGATCATTTTAGATCACTTATTCATTTCACTGCAGTCATGCTAGTTCTGTAAAAGACTTACTTTGGGCCCTAGGTAGAGGTGACAAAGAGAGAGTATAGCCAGGAATTGGAATTTTTTTTTTTTTTTGTTGAAAATATTGAAGTTCTGTTTTAGTTTAGTATAAACAGACAGTATTTCAAAACATTTCACCAAATAATACTTTGGGAGTGTTTTGCCTAGCTTGAATGTAATTACTTTTTTTTTTAATGCTAAGTCTGTTTTGATATTAAATTAAGTTTCTGAACCAGTGATGTCAAAACAGAGTACTTTGAGGTATTACTGTTGTGCCTGTTCTCTTCCTTTCAGAAGGAACTGTGTTGGAAACAGCAGAATACTAAAAATCATCACTATTTACATCACTATTATTAACTTATCTCCCGATGCTGAGTCTCCCAACCCAGGGGCAGCAGCTGCAGGTCCCTGGAGCACCTGCTGTGCCTGGCCCTGCAGTAGGGGGACAGGACAGGTGAGCTGGGCTGGGCTGGGCTGGGCTGGGCTGGGCTGCCAGGCAGGAGCTGTGCCCAGCCAGAGCAGGCCATGCACTGCCCATGGGTCTGCAGGTCTGCAGCCCTGCACTGCCTGCCTGCAGTGTGACAACAGGACCAAAGCCACGCTTGGAATCATTTGCTGTCCATTCCTCACCGAGTCTTCCTCTGATTTCGGTGGAAATATGCTTTCAGATTTCATTAAAATGTAGAGACTCAGAGCTATGCAGTGGGAAATAGCTGTGTTCATATAGCAGAGCAGGCCAGAACCTGAGGGCAACGATCTATACCTGAGAATCTGCTTAATCTAACGTGCACTTGGGTAAAATTCTACTTTTACTTTCAGCCTCAGTTGAAAGGTGTTTGCTGTGCCTGTACACTACCACTTTTCCATCGCTGTGTTGGAGAAATGCTCTAATGTGATGTTGCATTCTGAAACAGCTTCATTGTCTTTTTCTGAACAATTTGTATCTCTCAGGAGCATAAGTAATTTTTTGCCACAGATACGGGGTGTGCCTGTGCGAATACTCTGTGCTGAATGTGCCTTAACAATTTCTTTTCTAGCAACAGACTATGTTTTGGTCTTTTCCCTTTGGTTAAAAACGGTTGCCACAATGAATATGAAATTGGGTTAGGTATTTGACAGTGTATGCCTGTTATCTTTGCTATGGATGCATTTACTCATTCATACAGTTTTCTAGAAAGTTGAATTCTGAATACTCTATGGAAATACAAATATTTATCTGTGCTATGTTTAATTCTGCTCTTAGTGCAAAATACTACGCTAGACACCTCTGCTTCAAAGTGTGATACTTGAGAATCATTATCCTGAATAAGGGTGATCTGGCATGTCCTATGCAACCAGGAGCTACTTGTGCCACCACAAATATTGAACAAAAGATTTCTAGGAATGGAGTTGGGAGGATATTCCTTTCTACATGATGTAGCTATTGACTGTTTTACAGTTGGCTCCCAATGTTTTCAGACAGTGAAGAATCATGCCTGGAGATCAAGTATGGGGCACTAAGCTCCTGAGGCAGGCATCAGAAGCAGGACTGAGCACGGGCCCAGGATGTCTGTCCTTCAGAGAAGGTTTTGCTGCTGTTGTACAGTTAAGCCTTGTCTACTTATGCTACCATTGCTATTTTGCAGCCGATTGGAGTCAACTCCATCTGGGGCACTCTTTCAGCTGCATTTAGAACTGCCCGGAAATCCGCCCTAGACCCAAAAGGCAATCCTCTCTCCCTGCCACAGAAGCCAGGGCGTGTTTCCATCCTTCTTCCTTGCATCTTGTCTGCAGGGCTCAAGTCGTGAGGTTAAATGGCCTTGTGCTGCTTCAGTATTTTCTCCAAAAGTTCTGGAGCATATTTTCGAGTCAGCAAAGCTCTGTGCAAGGGAGCAGATACGGCTGGGCTGTGCCTACGACTGACAAAACAAATTCGGGTTATTAGCGGGTTGCTTTGACTCACCATCCGGACACTTTGAGAGTGTGAGGAGGTTTCTGTAAGCGATGCAGGCTACTGTGGTTTAAAGTCTTGCTCTTGACAGCACGTTAGAAAACTCTCGTTTCTTCTGCTACTGACCTGACGCAGCAAGGCAGCGGCGTGAATCGATAAAGTGCATTATCCAAAAAAAAAAAAAAAAAAAAAAAAAAAGGGGAGGAAGACTGGTGGAAGCGGTGGAAGTTACTCACCTGGAACCTTCCGGGCGAGGACAGCCATGGGCAGAGCCGCTGGCGGCCCCGCTCCGGGCTCGCAGCGGGCGGGGGGGGGCGGCGGGCGGGGCGGGGAGGGGCGCGGGCCCGGCCGCTCCGCCCGGGAGCGCTGCCAGCGCCGCCGCTCGCTCGGCACTTCGCCCCGCAGCGCGCCCGGCCAACGCAGCGCGCCCGGCCAGCGCAGCCCTGTTGCACCGAGTCCGGGGTAGCCGCCCCCTCCCCGGCAGCGCGGGGCGGCCGCGGCCCCGCCGTGTCCCGCTCCCCCGGCCCCGCCGCCGTGCCGGTCCCCCCGCCTTTGTCGGGCGGGCGGCAGCAGCGGCGGCCGGTCCGTCCGTCAGTCCGTCCGCGCCGGGCGCGTGGCTCCTTTGTGTACAGCAGCTGCTCCTGAATGCGGAGGCAAAGCCTGTGGCTTGGCACTGAGCTTTTAAAAAACAACAGCCCTCCCTCTTTCCCTCCCTCCCTCCTTCCCTATCCCCTGCCCTCCCTCCTTCCCTCCCCTCCCCTCCTCCCGCCGAGGTGGACGGGCACCCACCTGGGGTCCGCTGCCCACCTCTCCTCTCATCCTCCTCTCTTCTCCTCCTTGTTTACCTGCACTTTTCCGCCGCCTCTTCCCTCGCTGTCCCCGCCGCCCCCCGGCCCTCGCTGTCCCCGCTCTCGGGCAGGCTCGGCGCCCCGCAGCTCCGCTCCCTCGGCGCTTTGCCCGTGGCCCTACCCCGGGGAAGGCACTTGAAGGTGGATCTATTAAACCTCCCGGCGGTCTCTCCAAGTGGACCAAATCTCCAGCATGGATGTAAGATTTTACCCGGCTGCGGCGGGCAGCGCGCTCCCCGGAGACCCCTCCAACCTGGACTTTGCCCAGTGTTTGGGTTACTACAACTACAACAAGGTGATTATTCCCGCGGGTGTTAATTCCTCGTGCTGCTGCCCGCGGACCGGAGCTGGGGCTCTGTCGGGGCGGGGAGGCTCGGGGCTGGGGGATGCGCGGAGCCCGGGGCGGGTGCGCCCGCCGCTCTCGGCGGGGCCGGGGGATGCTCGGCCCCGGAAAGTTGCGGTCGGCGGGGCCGGGCGGCTCCTCCTGCCGCGGTCGCCGCGGGGCTCGCCCCGGGGAACCTTCCCTCGGGCCGGTGCCCGGGCGGTTCAGAGGGTGCGAGCAGCAGACAGCCGGGAAGAGCTCGGGGAGGCGATCCTGCTCCCCGTGGCCGGCGAACAAAGGCGCGTCCCGAGCGCGCAGCGTTCGCGGTGGGGTCGGGACTTGCCGAACTTTCCCCGGGCGGGAGCCCTGCGCGTTGGGCTGAGCCCGGTGGGCTCGGACGGCCCTGTGAGGAGAGGACGGAGCCTCTCTCTGATCTGTTCTCTTGGCTCAGGCCGGCTCTGTTATGGCCAGTTCCTAACTAGAGGATTATCCAAACGGGAGGATTATCTAAAAGTGCATCAGCTGCTGGTACAGGAGGGTAACTCACGCTCCGCTCTGGCGAGGGCTGTCAGAGAAGTTGCAGTACCACTTCTGTCTGTTCACACCTCTGCGGCATGTGCAGTGTTTGGAGTAAACCTTAGTCAGAAGCAATGTCATTTCCCAGTGTCTTACCTTTGTTTACAGAAATACATTTTAATAATACGGGGATGATTTGTTTCACAAATTACCCAAATCTGGGAAAGGCTAAGTTGAGAATGACACTCTGACTCATGTTATTTTGAAAAAGACTTAGCTGTTTGCACTGTGATGTGTCAATAGCACATTGAGCTATTAGCACTGGGCCCTCACACATGCACACATAAAGATCCCTTTCACACTGTGTTTTTCCTGGTGCTATGTTTGTCCAACCTCTGGGGCCTTTTGTGAGGCACTGTATGAGATGCTGGGGATAGAAGGGTGCTGCATGAAGCCTGAACTTACGTTAAATCCAGCTTTTTTTCAAAAATCTTTTCCAAATGAAGAGATAAACTTTGCTGAAATGCAAAGCTCACTTTCAGAGAGAGAAGTAAGGTGGGTTCAAATAGATTCAGCAGCTGGAGAAAACTTTTTCCTCGACAAATCGCGTCTGGCTAGACAGATGTCGTGGGAGGACTCCTGTGTCGCTCTGCGGGCTGATGTCCATCGGAGCCGCTCCTGCTGAAGTTTGGCAGGCGGGGCGCGGTGGCCGCCCTGTGTCCAGTGTCGCCCCGTGTCCGGTCCTCGCCCCGTGTCCGGTCCTCGCCCCGTGTCCAAGTGGCCGCCCCGTGTCCGTGGCCGCGGTGCTCGCCCCGTGTCCAGTGGTCGCCCCGTGTCCGGTGCTCGCCCGTGTGGCCGCGGCGGGCACCCCGTGTCCAGTGGTCACCCCGTGTCCAGTGGTCACCCGTGTCCAGTGGTCACCCCATGTCCAGTGGTCATCCCGCGTCCGTGTCCAGTGGTCACCCCGTGTCCAGTGGTCACCCCGTGTCCGGTGCTCGCCCCGTGTCCGTGTCCGCGTCCGCGCAGTGGCGGTGCGCGCGGCCGGCCCGCGCATGCGCCCGCGCGGGGCGCGCGGCTTTGTTGGCGCGGCGGAGGAGCGCGCAGGGATGCGGATTGGGGATGGGGATGGGGATGGGATGGGGATGGGATGGGGATGGGGATTGGGGATTGGGGATGGGGATGGGGATGGAATGTCAGCGCCAGCTTCGGGCGCTGCTGAGGACCCCGGCAGCTCTGAAATGCGCAGTAAATGTCCGCTGTTGGTTGATAAGCCGGCTAATTTTGGAAACTTGCAGCGCTTACTGGCAGCCAGCATGTTTACTGTAAATTTCACTTGTTCTGTGACTTTCCTGTGTTGTGCATGGCAGGCATTTAATTCAGGCTCAAGTTCAGGTTACTCTATAGGCTCTTTCTGAATTTTTATTTTGTACGTCCAAAATTTTAATATCTAATGAATACTGGTAGTTTCTTGCGTCCATTAGCTTGCTGCTAGTGCACAGTTATATATAACCTTTTAACTGTATTTCCCATCGTTGTACAATGAGAACAGAGCGTGCATTCAGAAAAAGTCAAAAGTAACTAACTTTTGGCCTATTAGAAACACATTTCATTTGCTGTGCTCCTGAACATATTTTTGGCAAGTTCCTTGTAGGCCAGGCTTCCAGTCTGCAGCAGAAAATATTTTAATGAACAGAGTACAGCTTATGAAGCTTGTGTTTTATAATAGATATCTTTGTATGCAAAAGGCCTGATCTGGAGCAGGCTGACACATGCAGAATTGTGTTGCTGTTGCTGTGAGCTCTTCATTGGCTCAGCTGCGAGAACAGCAACGTGGTGTACAGGTGTTTCAAGGACAGAAGAAGAATTTGTGAATGAGTTCCTAGAAAGGATGGTCCTAACTGTGTTAATCTAATCTCATTTTCTGCATTGTTTATAATCTGTAGTTATAGGAGTCATTGTAAAATTGGGTTTTTGAAATTATTCTGATAAAGACAGTTACATCTATTTTGGTATTTTACCTCTCTGCTTTGCTTTCCTTGTATTGTATCCTTTTCCCTGTGTTTCTAAGGAAAATAAATGATTGTTCTGTTATATGACCAGAAGGCACAGAAAAAAAGGGCTGAAATATTTACTCTGCTGAAGTAAATGGGAGAACTGTTATTGATTTCACTAGGGAGAGTATTTCACCTCAAGTCTTTCTGAAACTCATTTGAGTATCCTGCCCACTCATCCATGCCTGCTTCATTGTTAGGAGCTGAATCCTTATTCTCCTTGTGACAGTGACATTGCCTGTGACAACTGCTGGGAAACAGCGTGATGGCAAGAGTAAACAGACTGCTTGGTTGTATCTATGTGCAAAAGCAGAATTATTTATGTGAAAATATTCTCAAGATTATTATGACATAGAGTTGATGGCATATGGCCTACCTGTGGAAAATTGTATCTTGCATCATAGTGTCTAAAAATATAAAATATAAAGCTTTTTAGTGGAAATACATTGCATCCAGTGAGACAATGCTGCCCTCGACCTGCGTGCTTTAATCAGAATTTCCCAGGACTGTGGGTTTTTTTTCCTTTAGTGGGTACAGCAGTGGCAGGAATGTGGCAGACTGACCCATAAACCCCCAGGCAGGACTTGGGATCTCAAGGTGCCTGTGAGGAAGGGTCAGAGGTGAGAGTAGAACTGCATTCTGAGTGCTGGGTTTGGAGCCAGGCATGCTGAGGAGCTGTCCTGGCCCTGACCTGCAGGTAGGCTTCGGTTGGATTCCATCCCAGCTGCTTTCTAAGAGCAATGTCGTGCTTTTGGAATTGGTGCTCAATACTGGATAAGAAGGCCTAAGGGAAAGGGATGTCATCTTGGGGTTTTCTGGAGGAGAATTAGTGTTGAGTACATGACAGGTGTTTGAAAACTGACTGCTGTGCATCCCTGCCATCACTGGCTGTACAGCATTTTCTAGAATATTCATTGGGGCAGCTTTTGGTGAGGTGGTGCAGCATGGCATGCTCATGTCGAGGGCAAGAGGGGAAACACGGACACAGAAGTGCAGTGGTTTGCCCAAGGTGACACAGTCGGTCACTGACATAATCGGGGCCACAACCAAGGTATTCTGAGATTCAGTCCAGTGGTTTATGCTGAATCTCATTTACTCTAATAGGATTACTTACATGTTTAAAGTAAAGCATGTGCTTAAGTGCTTTGCTGGATCAGGGCCATATTTGATAAGTTTTCAGTCCTGATGTGAGAGTGCATAACTTGACCCTGCATGTGTCTGGCTGGTGGTGGTTCAGGATAACAGTGATCCACTTCTGCTTCATGGAATTGCACAAGTGAAATCATGGTTTGCCTGCTTCTAGAAGAATCCTGCTGCAGTATACTAAAAAAAAATTCACCAAAAAGGAGCTATAAAAATTACAGAAAGTTGAAAGAGACCAGCTGTTGTAAAACATTCTGCTTCTGTTTTGAGCCCTTTTATGGTTCTGCAGATGGAGAATGATTTTGGACATTCAGTACAGTTGAGTAGCTTTTTCTAAACAAACTTTTTCACTTATTGAGTAAATTATATGTCTTGTACTAAAAATATTTAGGGAACTAGGGAACTAGTATTCATCCTGGCATGTACTTTTTTTTTTTTTAAAGGAACTGTAATTCTTATAATGCCGTTTGGAAAAAGTGAAAACTCCAAAACCTAAATACATGCAGCTCAGTGCTTGAGTTATCATATTAAATTCCAGAATCCTCACTTCATTATTTAGCTGCTTGCATTTTATAATGTTTATCTCTACTACACAGATTGTCCTTGAAGGATCCAAATTTCAAACATACATACCTTAATTTAGGCACTACCATACATATGAGATTGTCAGAGCTTGATGTTTTTGGCTGAAATATTTTTCGTTTTACAAAGGAAGCTCAGGAAGTTTATCTTGTTCTTCCAGAGGTAAAGCAGAGACAGCAGTAGTTTAGTAGCAGCTAAACTGGGGCTCTAAGTCATTCCTATTAGTGTGTGTTTTGTTAGGAAGAAGTGGATTACAGTTATGCAAATAATTTAAAACTACTCTTCTTGCAAATTTAGTGTGGCTCTATATGCATAGGTTTTCCTCTCCTGCAGCAGATGGTGAGAGACAATGGGTGCATGTAGGTTGCTAAGATAGAAAGCTCCATGCTCACTCATCAGCTGCCCTGCAAATGTGCTCGTTTACATCTGGGCCGTGCTCTGGTGCAGATGGGGCAGTCTCAGCTGCTCTGGGCTCTGCTCGTGTGTGCATCCACAGCCTGACCATGGCAGAGGTGGCCCCAGCTCGTGGGAGAGGAGGGGGCCACAAAGCACCAGGGAGCTCCCGAAAAGTAGAGATGTGTAGCAGAGACACAAATACAAGTCTTGTTGGAGACAATTTAGGCAGGGGATTGGAAACTTTCTGTTGCAGTATCAACTCAGTAAACGACGTTTTATCACCACTGTTTTCCACTGATCTTCTGGCACATGTGGCAAGTGTGCTGAACTGCTTCTTTCCCAGAACAGCCAGCCCCTGCCTTGGATATCTCAAGACCTCAGGACTATGTAGGCAACTACTGCTAGGGAGTAAAAAAGTTCCAAAAATACTTGTCTGTCCAGTCCAGCATAAAAATTGTTGGATATATAATTCCTAGTCCCTGGAAGAGGAGGTGAAATGGTCTTATGAGTATATCCATTGAAATGGTCTTATGAGTATATCCACCAGAATGAAAATTATGATTTGTATGATCACCCCGCCTTGCACTGTGCTGTTGTGCAGCCACAGTCATCCCTGAGGTTTTCTGACATAGCTGAAGAGCTGGCTGTGAAACAGGAAACCCCTGTATGTCACAGCTGTGCAAGAGCCTGTGGTGCTCAGAATGAACACCTGTAATGGGGATACTGACTGGATTATGCAGTGTACAATTTTTCTGTTGCTCAGATAATGCAGTTCCTGTACTGAATGTACCATTTGTTGGTTGAGTTGATTGTATACAAAATATACTTGGTAGAAGTCAATTTTTAGAAATATTTTTTAGATATTGTTTTCATTAACAGTGGGTTACAACCACATCAGTAAGATGCTTGCAGTAATGTACAGAAATACATGAAGAGTTTGAATTTAGGAGATATTTAGAGTACTTAAGGTATCTATGGAAATCACTAGTAGGTGGAGTTTATAAAATAGTGATATTTTGTAGTAATCACAACTCTGGGGCATGTTCACTGTGGACATGGAGGCCCACTTTACACCTCTGGCTCTGGAGTGAGGAAACATTGATCAAATCCCCTGGGATGACAAGAACCTCATTCCCATAGTCCCACCCATAGTACACCATTCACAAACAGGTACACAGTCCAGCCTAACCTTATAAGGAATTATCACAAATTTATAATAAAATCTAAAATAGGAGCACAGGAAATAACAGCCTCTGTTCTTTGGCAGATACTCGAGAGGAGGCTCTCAGCTGTATGATTCATTTGTTGCAGTTTTGTGCAGTGTCTGACAAAGCAAGGCCAGTCAAACTGTGACCTGTGGTTTGTGCTGAAGCTTTTATTAAATTTACAGTTAATTCATGCCTGTATATTTGTTGAATTCTGATACTCCTTAAAAACCTAGGTAATGCTATTGAACGCTGATGATCAAATTTAAGAGGAGAAGAATTTGTACAGCACTAATCCTACCTTTTTATCTGTAATCACATTTCTACTGCCGTAAAATTGAGTACTGTTATACAGACCTAATGGCAGGGTTGAATTTTCAAATGCTTCACACTCTTATCTGATAGCTGTGTTCTGTACTGTTACCTGTCTGTGTGATGTATTTATAGAGTGCCAGTCACCATAGTATCTTTGCGATGATTGCTACCAAAATTGAGAACTCTGAGGTGAAAATCTAATCAGGACTTTAGATAACAATGTCACACAAGAGCCTTCTGGTCTTTGCCTCTGTGCTCTGTTCAGATGAAGACTTAGATGAGATCATGCTTGCTGCCACGTTATTCATTATTTATTTTTGTAACAAGATTTCTATTTCACATCTCTTCCGCTGCATGCTAGCATGTGTCAAAACAGTCCAAATCCTTTTTTGAATGTATTCTCTCTGTTTATACCTGAAACAATGTATTGAAAATCACAGGCATTGCAGAGCCGCTGAAATATTAAAACCAAAAGGGGAGACTGTCATTACACAGCTGCTTCTGCCATGGATACCTTGAATATCCAAACAGATGTGTTCATGAACTTCTTCATTCACTTCATGGTGATGGATAGATTAGCTGAAAATATTACTTTCATCACATTAAAAATAACTTAGTCTTATGAGCAGAGTGCTGGAAGTATGATTGACCAGTGCTGCAGGCTGAATTGTGTTGGAAAAAGTGTGCTACTGAAACGAGACAATTTTAGTTTATAATTGAAAATGAAAACTGTTTTAAGCAAACAGTTCATCTAGTTTTCAGTTTGTTTGTATAGTTCATGTTCCATCTCTTGGCATCAGTGTTTGCTGTTTATTCCTGCATGACCAGTTTGCCCAACAGTCACATTTGGTTGAAAAGCTCCATATCAAGAGGGAAAAGAAAAGCAATCCATTCTCAAAAATGGCAAGCTGAAAGTAGCCCTTGTGTCAAAGTGATTTTTACATCCATAGAAGACCCATTCAGTGTGGGCATCTTTCATGTACTTACATGTGCATTAGATCAGGCCTGACTTTGGTATTTCATGGGACAAATTTTTATCAATTCAATATTTTGTTTTCACTGTTTTAAAGTATAGCCCTTCTTACTGTCTGGATCACTAGAGCCACATTTTATCATTCCTGGCCAAAGGCTTCTGAGAGCTGAGACTAACATGGAAAAGAGTGGGTTGTGACATAGGTTAAAAACAAAGGATGTTTTGGGATGAAATGCCAGAACTTGGACTGGTAACCTCTGAAATAAGGGATCAGAGGTCTCAGCTACTGGCCTGGGTGAGAGCTGCAGAGGCAGCAGCACAGGGATCTCCTCACTTTCCTCATCTGCTTTACCACCTATGTAAGTGATGGTTTTGTTAAATCATTATGTTAAAGCAGAATATTTCTCAGGTACATTTGTATTTGAATTTTCCTTCTCTACATCGAATATTCTGAAGAGTTCTCATCAACTGGGCAACCTAACAGAAGGTTAGAAATACATAAAATTACCAGCATGGTAGGATTTGTGGAAAATGAAGTCTGTATGCAGATGGTTGAGGTCACTTGAGGCGAGGTGTCTTCATCTATCCATTTGATTTCCTTAAATTTTGTCAAGAGAAACTCTGCTGGTTTTGCTATTCCAGGTGGTTATAGTTAGTATTGTAATTCTCTAAACAATTAATATGAGAGAAATTAGATAGGGACCTAAAATCTAAATAATTTTAGACATCCAAATTAATAAAGTAGGGTTTTTTGTTTTGGGGTGGGGCTTTGTTTGTTTTTGTATTTATTGTGGGATTTTAGTGAATTTTTTGCAAGGAAACAACATGAGCTTTATGAATCATCCTTCCTATCCCAATGGGACAACGCCTGTATTCAAAGTCACTGAATTGTATAAAGGTTTGTAGGTTCAGGACATATTTAAACACCTCAGTATTGATTAACTGTCTAATTTTGATATGAAAATGGTGCTAAAACCATGCAGAAATCAATTGCTGAATGTTGGAGTAGCTTATTTTCAGAGCAGATCATATTTATCTGCTGTTCTTTTTATGCTCTCTGTGGTTGTAAAGCTTATACAAATAGTTGAATTTTTGAATGATTTCAGTATTTGTTATTAATAAAATTTGTTCTTAATAAAGTGCTCTTTTTTAAACTGTACTTTTATCAGTAAACTGTTTACCTGATAGGGGATTAACAGTCCCCTATTTACATTGTTTAAATAAAGAAGAATTTTTATTAGGCATGGAAAAACAATCATTTTGTTTGCTTTAATAGATAAATGCTGTTACTTTTGTGGGTTCCTGAAAAGCATGTGGCTGAAATTATGATGATAATAGGTGGTGGCCATGTAAATGTGGGGCTATTGTGCTATTGATCTGCTGTAGCAAGAAACTTGGTTGTTGTGGTTTCCTACCACAACCCAACATGGTTCTTTTTTCTGCTGTTGTTTTGCTTGATACAGTTTGGATAATATGTAGTATACCTTGCATTTTAAAAAAGCCAATTCTATACATGTGGTAAAAACCCCAGAATTTTATGATGCGTTCTCTGCAGAACTTTAAGTAAAAACAAGACTGACCTCAAAACTACACTGGACAAAACATAGGTGTAAATACCCTGTGATGTGCAAACACAAGAGCTTAGTACAGATTTGCACTACAAAGCAATCATGAGAGTAAATAATATGTTTATGCCTAGGCGGCTTTCAGTTTGTGGTTTTATGAGAATGTCCAATTGCTGTATTGCAAATAATAAGATGAAGTAATTTGTATCAATTTATTTTGTTCTGCCAAATAATTTGCAATTTCAGGATATTGTTAAATAAAAGGATTTAACAGATGCTTCTGCTGTCCTTTCCTCCTGACGTTTTTAAAACCTACTTAGAGCTATCTTTATGCTCCCGTGGTGCAGCTGAGACCCAAGGAGAGCATGTGGAGTGGTAAATCAGATGTTATGTCACACGGGGCAGCCAGGCTTCCTAAACAGTGGCTTGCATCACTGCTTCCATGATAGAGATCTACCTGCTGTTTATGACAGAGCACAAGTGCTTCTGTTTCATTCCCATACCTTCATCTAAGCCTCTTTTAATATAATTGCTCTGTGCTGGGGTCTTGGGTGATGCTTGTAAGGTGCACTGGGTATTGTATGGCCTCTTGTAAGTGTTGTTTCAAGGATGTGACAAGCCCTCTGTGTGTGCAGTCCCAGTTCTCATGTTTGTCTCACCTGGGTCTGTTTGCAGCACTCTGAGCGGGCTGTCCCTGTGTGTTGGTGGCTGCAGTGCTCTGCTTCAGTGCCCCTTGCACTCCCTGTCCTGCCTGATGGAGACAATGGCTGCTTCTGAGATTTTCACTTTCTGGGATCAGCTTTGTGGGTGCCTTCGCTGTGAGAGGGCTCTTGGAGTGAGCTCTGCCTCAGCACATTCCTTGGGTGGATTTCTCCCTCTCACTGTGGCTCTGCTGCCTGCTCTGGCTTGGTCTCGCTGGCTGATGGCACATACCAAAAACCTGACATTCCTGGAGCCACCCACAACTGGGACAGAATCTCAGTGTATGTGCGGCTCAGATTGAATTAGGTGAAAGACAGGCAGTGTGATCTAGGGCTAAATACGACTCAGAGTGATAAAACAGAGATCATGTGAAAGGAAAATATGTTCATTAACTAACTACTCAAGCAGGCAAACAAACAGCACTTCAGTGTTGTGCATACACAGATGTGTGGAATGTCCAGTGTGCAGCTCAGAGATCAATCTTGCTCTTCTGCCTGTAATTCTTCACAACAAACAGCTATACAATGGTAGTGTGAGCTTCTGTGTTTATTTTCCCTCAATCTTCAGCTGTAGCTTGCCCAGTTTAAGTAGAAAACTGTTTTTCTAAATTTAGTTGGCAAACAACTTGTGATAGGATAGCAGCCCTTTTCTGCCTTCTCTGCTGGAAAGTGTTTGAGTAGGGATGGTGAAGATTGGCTTTGACTTCTATCAGCACAAATATAATGCTGGTGATAACATATCATAGGAGTATGCTGCCTATCTCCTCTCCTGTATTCTTGTCTCTAGTAAATAGCAATTTTTCAAGGGAGGTCTCAGAATTTGCCCTTCTGTTAATAGTGTGCTGGAGAGTTTACATACCAGAAAAGAATCCTGATTCTTCACTTGATAACATATTAAAGGGCTTGCTTGTTTTGGTTTTTTTTGTGTTTTTTTTTTTTTTTTTTCTGGTTTGTTTTTTTGTTGGTTTTGATTTTTTTTGAGGTTTGTCTTGGGTTTTGTAGAGAAAATTGGCAGCTATTGCTTGTAATACATGTAACTAATAAATGTGAAATTGAAAACGTGACTCTTGGAGAGTCACACATTTTTAAAGCTCAGACAATTGTATTGTGGTCTGCATCAGCTTTAACACAGTTCCACTGCTTGGAAAATGTGGGGAGGGGCACTTTGCTCCTGCACAGAATATCTACATTAGGATAAAAAGCTCTTGTTGGAGATCATGGGGCTCCTTATGATGGCTTGTAACTTTTGGATTGCTAACTGAGTTCCATTATAGAGCACTCTGCATCATACTCCATGTCATTTGTGTGTTTATGCAGAATTATTTCTAAATAGAAGCTTTTAAGGTTATTCCATCATGAGGCATAAGTGAGAGACAGTGATAAAAAGCTTGATTCATTATGACTAACTGCAGGTGAACACTGTTGTTATGCCTCATTCTGAATGTTTCTGTGACTCAAAAAGGACTCCATTAAAATACCATGACGTCAATGGAGTACTTTAAATGCACATGAAAGGATAAAGTCTAGAAATCATAATACTATAAGTATCTATCCATATACTTTTAGACTAAATAAAGCATTTATAGATCTTCTGAGTTTCATTTATTCTCTGTGTGGGTGAGGCCTGATATCAAGGATACATTTTACTTTCTGCTCCCCTAGATGTAAACCTTTTTCTTTTAAAATAAATGCAAAAGTAAAAGAAGGAACAGTATCCACGAAGGAAAGTTATTCTGGACCTTCATACTCATGAAATCAGATTGATACTTTGCAGCTGCAGTGAATACAACCAATGCACCACCCATCTGACACAGAATTTTGACAGGGAGAAATCGTCGATCTTTTTAAAGATTTTTTTTCCCCCGATTCTTCTTATCTTACTCGTTCTTAGCGTTCTGCTTCATGTTCCACACTTCTATGGTAGGAAGTTTATCAGTTATCATTATCAGTTGCCAAAGGAAATGGCCATTTGTTGATTTAAAAGGATAGAAAAAGGGATGTGAAACACCTTGGGGAGAAAGAGGGAATAGTGGCTTGGGAACACTGCTAAATATTTACAATTTGAGGATCAAGTGTTTTCAGTCTCTGAATTCTTAAATTTTATTGGTGAGAAGGAGGAGTAGAAGGGGGTGAAAATACATGTTATTCCCATTTTAAAATTATCCCTACATTTTAAAGAACTGATCTTTGCTTCTCATTTGATCAAAAGAAAGAGGCAGGTTCATCTTTGCTTCTCTGTTCAGTTTGTTTATGGCACCCAAGCAAAGGAGCTCCTATCTGCAGCCTTTTTCCCCAAAACTCAAGTATCCAGGGATCTTTGAATGCAGAAATGAGAACTAAGAAGATTTTAGATGATGAATCTCAGTATGTTTGCTAGAGCAAGGCCAGTTGCTTATTGATCCCAGCTACTGAAGTTTTCCCTGTGAAGCTGATTTATGTTTATCTTAAAAAAAATAATCAATCAATGAGACAAACAAACTGAACTTCATGTAAGAACTGATTTAAATCATACTCAGCTTTTTCTTTCTCATCCTTACTTCGTAAGAAAATCTTCTGTGGTTTCAAAAGGAAAGGGTGCAATCCTGCTTTTGCACATAGGAATATACTCTCTTTGAACAAGAGAGCTGTATCTGCTTTTGAATTGGGCTTCATAAACTTGCTGGGAAAAATTCAGCTCAGAGGGTTTTGAAATAATAGTTTCTTGGGCACTAAACCATTCATTTCCTAAAAGGAAAAAGCCAGTTCTTTGTACCTGCTGACAAGACAAAGGAATGAGAGCTGCTGCTGCTCTGTTATGTGAGGCCAGGCTGTAGTGTTGGTGTTAACTCTGGCTGGAGGAAACACCACTGCTGCTGGGCCTCCCATCCTTACCACGAGCAACACATTGGTCTCACTGCTTCTGTCTGTGCTTTTACTAAATAAACGAATGATTGTTATGTTTTCTCTGGCTTAGATACCAAACAAAAATGAAGGAAAATTGTGCATTCAGCTGAGAAGGTGTAGATAATCTTCATGTCTGAAGCGTGAAAGAACTGACACACAAAATTGCAGGTCTGGCAGAAAAGTTCAGGGTTTTCTTTTAAGTAGCTTATAGTGGAGAATTTTTTTTTCTTAGGAGAAGAAGACATAAGAGACAGTATCTATGGCCTAACAGTAATAATGGAAAGAGCAGGATGAGAAATAAAACAGTGTTGTTCCAAGCATGGCTGTATAAACACTGGCCATGAGCTTAGACTGAGAATGAGAGGAAAGCCTTTCTCTCCAGAGGGCTGAGCTGCTGCCTTCACATAGGGAAGGAGCTGTAATCACTTTTAAGGCTCAGGGTTGGTGCTAAATGTCATCTGGTTGGGTGAAACACAGGCCATAGGATTGGCTGTACTTTTTATCTTGTTTAATGTTGTTCTTTTAGGTTTCATCTTTACATTCCTAAATATGTGATACTGAATTTGTGTTATGTGCTCTGTGAGTCTTAGAGTGAGACTGTGAGACTCTGGACAAGGCAACAACCACAGATGTGATAGTTACTTACTCAATAACAACCTGGAGTATGGCATAACAGCTATTAAAGAAAAATCATGTCTGAAGGCTAATTATAGAGTGGAAAACAATTAGAAATGAGATTTATAGATGGTGGATAGTTGTCTAGTATTTCTTAGTGAATGTGGAGAGACTGTTCAGTTCATCCTTCAGAAGTGGTGAGCTTTTCCTTGGTGGTGATGAAGAGGGAGGGAAAGGCCTTTAAGCATCTGAGGTGGTGGAACAATCCACATCTGGAACCTTCACAGTCTCTAGAAGTGTGGTATTAAATCATTCGTTTGTCTTGATGTGGGTGTTTTGCAAGTGCTTATCAGATAATGATTTGCTTCCTCACCTCCATGCTCTGCTAACTGTGAGCATGTAAACTTTTCAGTTTTTGACAACACAGCATTCCAGGAAATATACTTTGTACTGGATCCTGTGAAGTTCATTTGTATTATATTTTTAGTTCAGTGTAAAAAAAAATATAGCAGCATACTTAGTTACCTACTCTTTTAGGGAAGTTTCTACTGTTCTCTATTACCATTATTATTATTATTAACATCATATCTTTCTAATTGATGTAATGATTGTTTTTTCCCTGTATGTCCTTTTCCAGGCCTGTTACCTAATAGAAAAATGTGAGCAGTGTGTTTTTTCATTTTAAACACAGATTATCTGTTGGCTTCTTGAAATGATTCTCTAGTTGGAGTATATAAAATTGAAACTTCATCCAAGTAATTTTCTTTGAAAAATCGCATGAAATAAGGGTAAAGCTGCAGAAGTTGTATGTCAACAAACAGTCTCTTGAGAATTCTTCAACTGGAGTGGAATCAGTTCAGTTTAGTTTCCAACAGACAGGGCCCAAGTGTGTGGCAGAAACCTGGTGAATCACAGATCTCTGAAAGCCAATCATTCCTAACACTGGATGTGACACTGATGTTTTTGGAAGTGATCATTTGGCTGAACTGGTTTTGAGTTTCAGACTCAAAAAATCTGTAGATTAATCTCAGAAGTTCAGAAAAATTTAACAACAGTAACTATCTGCTAGTTCTGAGGTTTTAAGAATTAGATGGCTCCTTCTGAACACTGGTAGCCTTATGTTTAAGTAGCTGATTATTTGTATTTGCAGCATGATTTTGTGGGAATTACTGAGCTCTGAAATATACCGTGAAGATGTGCTGCTTGGTTATAAGGCAGTTTAATTGCAAAAATCTTATTGTCAAATTTAATTGCTGCTATTTCTTAATATGTCCCAAGACAAGTATATTAATTTTGTGCTATTAAATTGTGATAAAAAACCAGTATAGGTTTTTTTTTTCCAAGAAGATTCTAGCTTTGTATTTTTTTGAAGAGTGGGTTGAAATAGTTGAAAGTTAAACTCTGAAGTAGGTGGCTGTAGCTGATGTAAAAGTTTTCTTCAAAACCTCAGTTGTCCAAAGTAATTATTCTTCCTACTTTGGCTGTTAAGTACTAACAGTGGGATTTTATTTGTTTATGCTTATGCATCAGAATGGGTAATGAAATATTTTATCTATTATTTTTCTTGGTAAGTGGACTTTAGAAAAGGGAATACATGGGGCTTTTGTAGCATCCCAGACCCCTGAAGCTCGATGACAACGAATTTATCCTTGGCCTAATGTGTCAAACACTGATTTTGGGGTACTGGTTTGAGAGATAAGGGCTGGGGTCTGACTGGCAGGGAAGCAATCTCTTGGCAAGGACCAGCAGGTCCTGGTGGACTGAAACATAAAAACCTGGAGTGAGAGCTTGCACAGTGGTCAGTACCTGACACTGCCCTGAGTGTGGCCTCAGGGACCAGGGCTGGACCAGCCTGGAGAAGGAAAGACTTCAGGGACCTGGGCAGCATCCCCTGTGCCTGCCAGGAGATGAGCCAGGTCTGCACAAGGGTTCATGGTTGGAGGTTGAGCAGTAACAGGCACAAGCTGAAATGAGAGTTTCAGACTGGATGTAAAGAGAAAAAAAAACACTTTGAGGATTCTCTAGGGTATTGGAAAAGGTTGCCCAAATACTTGATGACCGACTTTAGAAAGGCCCCAGGCAAGAAGTTTCTCAGTTTGGTGTGGTCTGTACTTTGAGCAGAGGTTGATTAGAGATCTCCTGATGTTCCTTCCTAGGGCTGCACAAGGTGAATAGGCAGCCAAGATCCATTTGATTCTCCTTGCACTGTTGTAGAAAACCAGTTCTGGAAGGGTGGCATGGCTCAGCCTTTGCCTGGCAGGCCCCTGCAGTGGGAGAGTGGAGCCCTTGTTTGACATCCAGGATAAACCATCTCTGCTCTGCTGGGCAGGAGTTTGCTCTCGAGTGGAGTGAGCTGGTCACTGTGACCTGTCAGACCGTGGAGATTTAATACAGCTGTCTGGATTCCCCTGCCTTTGGAGATGGGTATTAACTCAGGACATCCTAACACAAACGATTTTTGTTTAGCTCCATGTAACCTTGCTGTAAGGGATTTCTAAAATGGAGCCCATCAGTTTGGTTTGGCAGTTGTTACAGTGTAGAAAAAAAGTGTGTAAAGACTATTTGAAACTCCAATCTGGAATAGGTGTCACTGGTACCCGTTAGCTTTTCATATATGTGACTTGGCTGCTGCTTCTATAATTAAGTTTTAGAGTTTCTTCTTCTTCAGAACTCCATCCACATGATAATTCAGCTTTTATTCTCTATAGTACTCTTTAGAGAAATTCATCCAAAGGAAGGTAGTTCAAACATCAGAATTTCCTAGAAACCCTGTTGCTTTTGATACACAGGAAAAACAAATTACAGTAGCAGCAAAAATTTGGAGATATAAAGTAGTTTTCTTAGAAAATAAAACTTTACTGTGCAGAGCATTCTTGGAAGAAGGTTTTTGAAGGAAGCTTTTAACTTTAGTAGATGTTAATTACTGCATTCTACATTTCTTCCTCCTCTGTAGTTGGTGCCAGTTGCTGGTTGCATGAACTGACAAAAGTGCCCATGTGTGAGAGGAATAGGGAATGTGGTGAACTTTAAAATCATATGTTGGATAATTTGATACTTTTCAAAGTCCTAGTTCCAACCTAAATCTCTGTGGTATGTAAGGGTACCCAAAACGTTCATTGTAGGATGTTTTGGATTCTGCATTTAAGACACTAGAAAAGAATCTGATTTTCAGAGGATGGATGTCATAGTTATGGCAATGAAGCTCTTTAAAATGTCACATGCCCAAACCCCTCCACCAGTCACCACCTGTGTTGTAATAAATTAAGCCTTGACTGGTTAGTGCAGTCTGGGAATAGGAAGTGTGAGAATCATCATGGTAGTGATTCAGATCATCACTACAAGAGAGTGGCCTTTTAAAATTGCTTTGTTGGGCAGGAAAGGACAGGACCTAAACACTGAAATGGGAAATAACTCATGATTTTCTTCCAAAAACCCAAGATTTCATTGTCATTAACACCTGCTCCAAACAGTGAATGCAGTAGTAGGTTGAAAATAAAGCATCACCACCTTTGTATTTTAGTACATTTTAAAGAAGCTTTTTTATTCTTATGAAAATATTTTATAATCACACCAACTTATTAATCAGAAGTAATTAGCTTTTCCAGTTTTAGAAATCACATACCCTAGATAACATGGACCAGGACTTCTTACATATGGCAAAAACATGGTGCTGCCTTTGTGGAAATGGTGTTTTCCCTGTGCTTTCTTTTGTATTAGTTAATAGAAACCCTCCTTGAAAGAAAAAGGATACTCATCAAAGAATGTTTTATGAAACAGAAAAAGAGAACTCATAAACCCTGCTGGATTCCAAGAGTTATTACATTTTACATCATATGCAGTTTATTTTTCCAGATGCCACAGTTAAAAATAATGTATTTTTAATATTACTTGAAGGATTCTACAGATTCATAATAGCACGTGACATGTTAATATCCTCTGCGACATCCTACTGGTCATATCCAACTGTGATAAACAGTGGTATGTGCTATAAAAGTGACATCTATTATAAAAATAAGGATAATGCAAAAGGATACAAACAATCTCTTAAATTTGTAAAGACTGTTGCAAATCTTGAATGTTAATTTGAAGAAAAAAGTACATGCTAATGCTAAGTTTATGCCTTCAGTTAATAGTCCTTTATTCCTTCAGGAAAAAAAATCAAGCAGCTATACTTTAAATGAATTTAATGAACTGCAAAGACTGACATTTTCACTATAAAAGTCACACTTCATTTAATGAAGTAGTTAAATATTGATGCTATATTAAAATACAGGCTGAATAAAAATGACAATATGGTTTTCAAAATAAGAATTTGAGCTGTGTTTTTTCTTTTTATATTGAAAATTTCATGAACTGAGAAAAGGGAAATACAACAGAATATCTCCATAATAAACACAAGGCCCTTTGTTGAAATAACATTAAAGTTGAAAGACCCAAACCTTGTAAAAGTAAGGAAATCAAGTCACCATACTCTTAACTCAGCATCTTTGTACTTAAACGCTGATGTTTAAATGAGTGGAACCAACAGTGTTTTCTAAAATTTTCAAAAATTCTTGGAAACAAAGACCTGTGCTACAGGTGGTACATAGAAGGCCTACACTGTGTATGTCTACACAGGATCAATAGTTATATTCTGATATTGTTTGATCTCAGTTCAAAGGAATTGTGCTTTAAATGCTATGATTTTGATTACAATATTCTGGCAAAGTTACATTTCCTGTGGTGTGGCTTCCACACATTTCAGTTGGTATAGTTTGAATTTCAACTTAAGTTTTATACCTGCACTTTCACCATAACATTGATGGTGGTAAAGGAATATTGCTGACAAACATGGGTGGGGTGTTTCCCAGCTCCAACACTTACATGCCACTAAGGGAAAAAGAAAGCAAGAATGAACCTTACCTTAGATGTGAATGGGACCAATGATTGAGTGATGGCATGATTGTCTTCACTTTGATGGATTGAATTATGTTGTAATGTACTTCATAAAGCTGTACCAGTTCTGACATCAGGCTTCTGTGTATAGTAAAACACTGAGGATGACATCTTTGGCTCACTGAAGTCAATGGCAAAACTCACATTAATTTCAGCTGTCTGTAATTTCATTCTCAGTAGCTGACTTATAAAACAATGGCAAATTGATTTAGTACATTTTTTCCCCTTGGGAAAGAGCTCTACTCTGTGTAAAATGACTTTCATACTCTTACACTAAAATATGAATTTTAATTCAGGAAAAATACAATCTGATCTCCTTCCCATACCTGTGAGTATGTACACATCAAAGGTGATAAAAGAAACAGAGCTTTTTAAAGTGGTAGGTTGTACATACAGTTATATACATGACTGCTAATTGAAACTAATGATGAGGAAGGCAGTTTTCCAGTGGAAGACTGTTGAATTCTTTCTGTGACTAGCAGCTATCAGGTGTGGTCCCTACAAGTGTTAGTGGAAATCTGGTTTAGGTGTTTGGGTTTGTTTTTTTTCTCCTTATATATGAACGGTTTTTTCCTTAGAGCAAAAACAAAGAAAACATTGGAATCTTAAGAACTAGTTATATAAATGTATTTGTGTTTGGAATACGTGCTGTATTTGTATTTATGATAGTGATCTTCAAAATTCTTCATAAGCTGCTAGATCAGCATCTAATTTCGTAGTTATGTGTCCTGGTATTTTGGCACAGCAGACTCTGAAACATGAGCTACTTAATAGAACATAAAATTTTGTGGGCTATTACATAAAATCAGTGAAATTTACCTAGAATTAATAGAGCATTGAGAATTTGTTCCTCCTCTAGACATCCTTCCAGAAAATGGAAGGAAGTGGATGTCAAATCCATGTTTATGCTCTTCATTGTCCTAAAGTAGTTCTGCAGTAGCTGTGGCTCTTGGTGGCTGATCTGCTTCCTGCCTAAGGCAGTGAGGAATAGAAAAGGGTGAAGCACAGCCCCAAAGTGACATGTTTAGGAACCTGTGTCCTTATGTAGGTAAATCTTCAATGGAAGAATTGTAAAAGGTACTTGAGAAGGTACTCTCAGGTTTCTATACAGCAGGAATTCAATAGTTATGTGTTACAATCATAATAGTAAAACTGTGCCAGTGCTGCTGTCTTTAACAGTTGTATGGGGAAAATGTTTTATTAAACACTAATTTCACTAGTTATTTAAGAAGTAGCTGGCTTTGCACACATTAATCTCTCTTTTTTTTAATTCAAGGTTGATGGTCTAGGTCTTACACATTGTATTTATGAATAGGGCACTCAATAACTATGCAAAATATCTATTTCTCTCATGGGAATCTGTGCTTTGATATATTCTGATCCTTATTAAATTTAAACAGGATCAAATTTATACAGCTTTGGCAGAGATTTATTAAAATACACTGACTGGACAGCTTGTGGGAGTGCAGTGTGCTGTAATAACATATGCCTCTTACCAGAGAATAGTAATTATTGAGAATCAAATAAATCTGTAGGAGGTTAAGTATATATGGAAAAGATATCAATTGTAGTTTTCTACAACCAGACACAAGTACTGTCTGAAGATTTGTTGCTGTATAAAGAAGTGAACCACCCTTATAAAACCCTAAATATTCAAAATGTCATTTACCAACAAAGCTAATGTTCATCCAGTCTTCAAAAAATGTTAATGACATTTGCTCAGTAGCATTAAACTCATTATTTAATGCTCTTCAACTACATAAGCAGCTATTCACATTTATACCAAAGATTTATTACAGGTAATTGAAAACTGTTTGTAACAAAGTTCTGTAAATTTCTTCTCTTAATCAGAGTCATCATTTCCTTGGAAAGGAAAATACAGAATAATGGTTGCAGATTAAAGAATGAAAAAAAAATTAAAATATATTATATCATGTCTATCATTCTTCCAGTGTTCATCATTGTTTTGTTTAAGATTAGATTTAAATTACTGTGTGTGATAATTTCACTAGCTGAGAATTGAAAAGTTTATAGATGTGCCAGGAAAAGGAGTAACTTCTGGCATAGCTTTGGGTTTGAAAGCTCCTGTTATTTTGTGATACAATTCTTTGGAATTTCAAAGCTGGAGACATGTAACAATGGTGATTTTTCTCAGTAGACATTGAAAAAAAGCAAACCAACCATCAGTGGGTAGGTGTGAGGGCAAAACCAAATATTCTATCCATCTTCACTGCTGCTGTGGAAAAGATTCCTGACTGTGGTGCAAGAGAGGAGAGTTGGGTGGAATGCACTCCAGTGTGAGCCATGGGGAGGTTGTGCAGGGCAGAAAGCACAGCAGGAATGGGCTTGGCTCTTCCTTGGTTCTTCCAAATTCCCTTTGGAAGGCCACAAAAGAGGTTTTTTGATCCCCCCGCCCTGTTTCCTTCAGTTACATCTGGAATTTGCTTCCTTGTTGCTACCTGTACTGATTAATTCAATGTAAACCAGATTTGCTTTAGAAGCAATAGTTGAAAATCTGTAGGTTTTGTGCTGTAGTAATTAGTAATTAGCCATTATCTTGATTTTTATGGGTTAGGGATGTTTGCAAGTCAGCAGTATCCAAATAGACAGTTTGGATGTACATGGGTGTGAGGCAGCACTAAAGTGACCTTCAGGCTGTGGGCTTTGCTAGAGATGGTTTAAGTGAATAGAACTTCATTTGGATTATTCTACTTCCATTTCTCCCTGTGGCATGAAAGATGTGGAGTAATTTCAGCAGGAAATATATTTCTTGGGGCTTATTGTATAAAGAGAGTGACTTTTAAAAAGAAAATGCATTTAAATAGAGATTATATTTGATTTACAACTACTACCATCAGAATTCCTTTGCATTTTATTATGAACATCTAGTGAAAGCCATCTAGTTTCTTGGTAGGAAATTTAAAAGATATTAATTTTGGTAAAACTTTTTCAACAATTTTTTAACAATTGTATATTTTTAAAAAAAATTCACTTACATTGATGTGGCTGTGATATAAATCTAGCTCACTCCTTATCAAATTTATGGTGGTTCTTTTATTAGACTTTTGTCCTGTTCTTCTTTCATCGTACATTTCCAAATGGAGTTCAAGATTTTTCTAAATCTACTTATGAAATCTGATTACTTCAAGCTAGGAAGTGTGTTCTCTTAAAATAATACATGTTCTTTTTCTGTTCTTTACTATAGGTGAAGAAATATTGTAT
The DNA here is from genome assembly GCF_052056855.1 of Sturnus vulgaris. NCBI lineage: Eukaryota > Metazoa > Chordata > Aves > Passeriformes > Sturnidae > Sturnus > Sturnus vulgaris. The sequence continues at coordinate 10,522,154 of NC_142254.1, read as the reverse complement.
TTGTTAAAATAAAAGTCAGGCCTTTGGAATCCAATCACATTTCAGCTATCACATGGCTGTGTGACCTTGGGCATTGTTTGTGGTGCCTGCCCCTCACTGATTGTCCTGTGAAAGTAGAGATGATGATGATGATGATGATGATGATTGATGATATACAGGGATCTCCTGGTAGTGCTCTGTAGCTCAGTTCCTGGCTGTTGTGTTGGGCTCTGCAGGCATTTCTACACTTTCATGCATATTATAACTGTGCATAATATATTTTGGCATAGATGAGGTATATATGTATACATTGTGTGTATCAGCAGGTTTCATCACAATCCTGTATAATTATAGTTCACCAATGACCCATCTTTTGATACTACTGAGATTTTTGTTTCCATTTATTATTGTGGAATAAAGGTGGAAGAAGTAGGAGCAAATTCTTTTTCTTAAATCCGCAGATGTTTTGACTCAGAACGTTTATTTCTGTGGAAAATTTTCATGTTTAAGTCTGTATGGAGTCAAGTGATTGTGGAATAAAACTGGGAATCAGATGGGCTGCAGCCCTAAGAAAATATTCATCTTGTCTGTTAAATATTTATAGGTCATGCTCTTCATTGTCCGAGCCAATTAAAGAAAACACAATATTTTCCAACTGATTCCTGTTGTGTTTTCTTTGAAATATACTAATTTCCTTTGGTGCAGTCCAGATGAAGATTTATTTGCTTATGAGCAGACATAAGACAGTTTCTAGCTTAAGCACAGGAAATTTATTGTTTTAAAAGGTAGCTTTATTTGTTAATAGAGAGCAGTTGCATTACACTGGTTTGTATTTACTTACATTAAATGTCATATGTGATGCATATTAAAAGAATTTAAATATTCCAGAGTTTAAACTCTTTTATAAGGACACTCACCCCTTGAAATTATTTCCTCTTGTAATGTCTCAAATCAAACGTACAGAGACAAGCTATTAGGCTATGAATTTATTCATTCATCACAGTAAATCAAGTTGGCACAGTGGCTTATAAGAGAACTTCATCTATATTGGTATCTTCAGGGTCAAATAGTCATATTGCTTGTTACTTTGAATTGTGGCTACTGGCTATGTGCTCTACTACAGGCCCTGACAGAGGGGAAGATTCATAATTGTATTGAGGGGATTATTAAGGATTTTAAAAAATGTACTTTCACATTTTTGACTAAGATTTATCTTGACTGCCATAGTTAGATGTTTTGTATAATGCAACAATAAAATTTGTTTGGAGATGTAAAACAATTTATGTAATTTATGTATGTCATGGGTTTGTGTATGTTCTACAGAGACAGTGTAAGCTAAAGGCAATAGCCTTGTGCTGTTGGAAGACAGCTAAATAATTGTTCTGAAATGTCAGTGGCTGTGACATTCTAAAAACACTGACATTCTCTTGAGTGATGTCTATTTCATCTCAGATTCACAATGATTAATTAATAATGCTGAGCAAGTGAAAGTTTTAATTTGAAGATAACATATGAGGTACAAGATATTAATTGCTCCAAAGATAACATGCTAATTAAAAGGTTTATGCACAGTCATCTAAGGTTAACTGTGCATTGAAATACTTGGAATAGAAACCTAATTATAATCTCCTGTCTGAATGCTGCGTTTTTTGCAAAGGTAGCATCTTTCGTGCTTTCTGATTTGCTTTTCCTGGGGAAGAATTCTTTGTGCGATGCTCCTTTTGCAGTGAAGGTAGTTCAAAAAGGAAACAGGCATTGTAAGCCAAGGATTGAGAGCAGTAGGAATAGTTCTGTGTTGAGTATTAGTTCCAAATGCAGTTGGGAAGATTGTCTCCAAACAAATAAAGTCAATTTTGAAAACACCAACTTCTCACATCCTAAAACAAGGGAGTTGTTTTTTACCTCTTACGAATCTTCATGTGCAGATAGAGGAGTCTGTCTGGAGTCAGTCTCCTGGGCCAAGCTCTGTCTCATTCTCTTAGCAAAAAAAGGAAGGAGAAAAATGCAGCTCCTGTGGCTCTCCTATGATTTATTCTGTTGCAGTGCAATTTTCCAGCACAGCAGTTTCTACTGTTCCTTCCTCTGTCCTCGGCAACCTTTTGGAAGTTTCAGTGTCACCTTACCCAGCTCACAGCTCCTGGCCTGGCAAGCTTTGGCTTTCCTCTGCAGGAGAGTGCCATGTTGGAGCTGGTCCTGGCCCGAGGAGAGCCACTTGTGCCAGCAGCAGTGTGAACAGAGAACACATGTCCTGCGAGTGTCATGGCCTAAGATACAAACCTTATCTCACACTCAACCTGCAAGACTTTTTATGTGTTCTCCTTGCAGGACTATGCAATGGAAATAGATCCTTATGTTCTTCCTAGATTAAAATAAGGCCAGCAACTCCACACTAGAATAAAACTAAGTGGTAGTGAAGTGAGTTTGGAATTCTTACCTGCATGAAGTAATGGCTCTGGACATTGACTGTGATCTCACACCAGTGTTAACATCCATTCTTTGTTGGCTCGAAGGGAGCAGCCATTCTTAAGCTCTATAAACTATTTATAACCTTCACTAACTCAAAGTGCAGAGGTAGTATCACTTTTATTTTAAATCATCAAGTTGGATAATAGAAAAAAGTCTCTGTTCAAGAGAATTAAGCAAATATTTAAAGAACATAAATCTTCAGTTCTGGCTTTCTTCAGTGCTTCCATAGGCAGCAGCAGCAGTTGCTGCTCAGTGCATATATGTATATGTATTTATGTATATACACACACATATATGGGGAGTTGTTGAATTGCACATGAATACTGCATGTACAGCTAAGATAGCTTCATATTCCCTAATATTCTGCATTGCACCATCATCCTTGTACTAAGCAAAAAAAAGTCTTAGCTTACTTGAGTCAGACAGATCAGTTACCACAATAAAATCCGTCAGTTGTTTCTTATAAGTGCTGATCCTGTAGGGCAAGAACTAATTAACCAAATATTATTTCTGCTATCTAGAAACCTAAATGTTTTAGAAGTTTATATCCTAGTGTGTTGGACTGAGGTCTACAGAGAAATTGTCTAAATCTAAAAGTTTGAGCTTTAAAATTCTCTGCTTCAGTGTTCTTTTCCCTTAAGTCCATAGGAACCTGTAATTTTTCTCAAAAGTCTTTATACTGAGAAAAAGTTCCTGTGTTCTCCAGGTAGCCAGCAATGCCACCATTTATCCTTATCCTTAGAGATTTTGGTGCTTTTGGTTTATTCTCCTTGCCTTTGGAACAACGCTCCTTTAAGTCTTCCTGCTTATATTTTAGCATTACCTAAAATCTGTACGGGGTGATGCTAGAAATGTTACTGTTTTCATTAATTGCTCAGGGCCAAGAGTTACAGAGAACTTAAGTAACTTGATCAAGGTCATGGAGACTCAGGTGGCAGAACCAGGAATTTTACATGTATTTCCTTAGCTGTAATTCCATCCTTCCTCTTGAATGTTTCTTAGCAAGATGTAGAAATCTAAAGGAACTCCACTGGGATTGTTAAATGTGTATCAGTGGCTTCCAGGGAAGAAATTAAAAAGCTGCCTTGGACTGTAATCAGTAAAAGTCCCCAGGCTGGTTACAGTTCCCTGGGCTCAGGAGATTGCACTGTGGTGTTAAAACTATTCCCCTTGTCCCTTGGCACAGATTGGGGTTTTGTTGGGTTACTCCATTTGTGTCTCTGAAGCCTCTCTAACTCTTCAGGGAATCATGTTGAAGAAATAAATAAAAGAATCTGTCTTCCAAGAGTAGTGATTCCAAATCAGTCCTCACAGATGTGAGAGTATTTCTTGTGCCAGAAAAATTAAAAATGCAGAGGAATATGTTCCTGTTGGTTATTGCTGAGGGACAGAAACACTTGCAGATATGATTTTAACTTAAATGGCACTTACCATTGTTTAAAGAAAAAAAGCTCAAAATGAGCATACATAGGCATACAGATTCAAATTAGCAAAGTTATCTAGGGCTTCTCATAGGGTATTTGTACTTTTAGTAAAGTGCATTTACTTGGACTGGACGTTGTTTATGTGCTCTTAATATTCTTTTTTCCTTCTGCTTTCAAGAACAGACCTTAGCATCCAGTAAGTTGCAAATTAATTTGCTCCAAAATAAAAAGAGAGCTGAATTACCAGCTTTTTGTTGAAGCAGTAAAAGACAAATATATTACCCTTTGAAAAGAAAATCTTTAGTTTATGGGGTTTTTTTCCTTACGTAGACTTCAAAATACACAAAGCCCTATTAGAAAAGGTAATGTTTGTGAATGTTTTCCTGAAAAAAATACTGAAGTGTGTGTTCTACTTCACATTGCATTAAATTGATTTTTTGACATTCAAAATACTGCTTTTTTTCAAAGCAGCTTATTTGTATCATCTGGATTTTTAAAAATAATCCATATTTCATAGTCAATGACATCTTGGGCCTTTTCAGCTTGGAAATGTCTTGATAACAAAAGTTTTATGTGGTTGGTGCTTCAGTTCACCAAATGCCTTAATTTTCCATCATTCACATTGATTTATTTTTTTTTAAACAGAGTGGTTCCAAGTAAGAAAGATGCTCTTCTGTAGAAAGTACTTACCTCTGTGCTACAGAAATGAGTGTAATGACTTTTGGAACAGAATGCTGAAAGTGCTTATTTGACTGGAATGGGTTGAATTGTCCTATCCCATTGAGCAAGTGATGGTGAACACATTGTCACCAATTGTGGAGTGACAAATTCCAGGCTTTGAAAACAGAGCCTTTAGGGCAGTTTACTTGATTGTGGTAACAGCAGAAGTTGAGACAGTTACTTAATGGCTCAGTCTTTCAGTAGTTCACACAGGTTATTATTTTGGAATCATTATCCCAGAGATCATTATTTCATTGTAGCAGAGGTTCACATTGAGAAGTCTGGGAGATGATGCTTCGAGGAGTTAACTGTTTTGGCAAGTCATAAACAGGTTTTAGTTCAAAGTTTGCAGTTGTGCTGCATGAAGACACCCCGGTTAACAGAATATGCAAGGGAGAAAGGATTTTCTAGCAGGTTTGGATCAGCTCCTTCTAAAGGGAAGTGCTGTTATGAGTATTAGTGAAAACAGTATGTCAGTGGCAACCCTGGAAATGATCACCAGCAGCTCCTAGCACAGCATGTCATGTCAAAAGTATTCTACAGCCAGTGTAGAAAGTGTTAGGTAGAAAAAAATCTGAGAACCGTTTAAACAAGCTGTAACAAGAGCTAAGGCAGATTAAGCTACTACAATAAATGAGGAAGAGCTGCTCAATGAAATTATATCCTGAGGACAACTTGGTTCAGATGCTAATACGTTACTGCCTCTGAAGGGAAGCAATGTGGTTTTTTTTTTTTTTAATTTTGTGTAAATGTAATAAACATTTGGCTTAACTAACTGGTTTGGCGATTCAGGACTGATTATTGGGGAGGAGAAAAAAGGAACATGAATTTTTAAGTGTCATTGTTACAACTCAGCTGTGTAGGCAGAAGGTGTGCACGTGGAACATAATATGATTGCTACTCTTGGGGAGTACAGCAATGCCTGCCTGCAAGCAGTTGAAATAGTGGACAAAGAGTTGTCAAAATCTGGACTTCTCTAAGGTATATCCGTGAATGAGACTGCTGCAGACAGCCTGAATTCACTCTTCCTCGTAGCCCAGGTTGTTCCAAGCATACTGAATATAACTTGGAAAGAATTCTTTCCTTTGCAGGAATTGGAAACATGCTAGGTATAGCTCTCATGAAAGTCAATGACTTTCTAGGCACAATGCTATGAAAGTGCTTAAATTTTGAATGTGTCCATTGAAGTCTCTCCTTGCAAGTTTTTTTTTTATTGATGCACATTTCATAACTGATTGGGTTCAGTGTCATAATGCAGTATCGCTGTATTTGCTGAAAGAGTCGATGTGTAAAAGGCCAATTTGGAAGAAGGGAAGGCTGTTGCTGTGCATACATAATGGTTTGAAAGTCCAAGACTGCATTACATGTGCAGTTTGTTCTGGCAGAAGTTAGTATTCACTAGGTGATTAGTTTGCCTTCTCCCTCGAATGTGCTACTTTTTCTTACTAATGTTAGAGTTACTATTAAATGTTGTCCTAATGACCACTTCTGATGCCCTGCTAGCATGGCAAGCAGCACTATAGTCCACTTTAGGTATAAATTTCTGTGGTTTTTCTCCTTGATGTCAGCTCATGTATTGTAATGATAAAGAGGAAGAGAAAAGCCAAGGCAGCTTAAGTTTTCTACTACTTTCTACTAAACAGTGCTTGAAACATTTTCCAGAAGGGACAAGAAAATGTATTCCTTTATTTGTACTTGGTTTTTCTATTGGAATAGTTGTGTCAGAAGGGGACTTCAAAGGTCTTAATTTTAATGTCTTCTCCAATAGTAGGAATTTTTCTCTTCAAATTTTATGGAATTATTGTAATAACATTACTCCTTGTCTAAAATTTCAGATTTTTGCCACTGTTATAACCTCTGCTAATGAAAATGTCCATTAAACTGTCACAAATATTTTAAATGCATATTCATGCTGGGCTTGAAATCCTGCACATCGTTTTCTTAACTAAGCCATTAGCCTTGATATATACTGCTACTTTGCAAATCTTCACTTCAGCAATTTTTACATGTCAAATTTAACCACTGCACAATGCCTAGGAGTAATAAAACCGTCTGAGTTTAGTGCTGTCTGTACACACAGCTCTCAGTATCTCTTTTGACACATGATAGCAATCGTGCTGCTAGATATGTTTTTCACTGTATAATGCAGAACACAGGTCACCTATTCTAATCATGGCTTCTCAGAACACAAATCCATTAACCTGTAGTGATAACCCTGCTGCAAAGACTCGACACAAACAATGCTGCACTGTGAATGACAGAGCTCATGACTGAACTGCATTTGAGGGGCATTCTGAAGAAAGTTAAGAAAGTATCTTAGAAAAAAGTTAATGAAATTTGAGTTGTCTGTGGTCAAGGCACAACTGCTTACTGAAGTTTCTACTCAGAGAAAGACTAATTCCAACCAGAATATTGTGCTAATGTGTGCATAGCCTAGTGCAATATAGAATACTTCATTTTCTGAAGGTCTTTAGCAAATACTTTTACAGGTTGCTTCAGTGTCACTCAGTCTTGAAGAATTGAAGAACCTCTTCATCACTAAGAGCCAGAGAATAATTCTGGCATGACAGATGATGGTGTTGGTAAAGCTGACATTATCATAGCACATCGTCATCACTTTGGATGAGACATTTCCCAGCACACATCAGCTATAGATGAAAATACACTTCATTTCTTTGACTCTCCTTCTTGGAATATCTGTTATTTGCTTGCTTTGTTTTCCCTCTCAACTTCAACAGACAGGAATTCTCCCTATATATATGTGTGTCTTCTTGAGAACAGATTAATTGGTTGTTTTTTTCCTTAGGTCTTCAGAGACCTAAGGATGGTTTCCCTGGCATACCTTAGACTTTCATGTACGTTGTATTTCTTGCTATACATGGGATCATTAAAGCTGTGTTGAGATCTCTCTCACTTTTTTGATAGCAAGTTTTTTGAAAACTGCCTCAGGCTCCTCTTTTTCTTTGTATTTTGTTTTGATTTTTATAGCTCCCAACCTTGGCAAAACAATTTTTTCAATCTTGTCACTATCAGGCCCCCGTCAGGAACTGATTACAGTAAAATATTGAAAAGTCATTGTCATCCTGTAAACAGAGACTCCATTTAGAGCAGTTTGTTTCATTATTAACTTGATATTAATCTTTTGGAGGAAGTTACCTCAGACAAAGAGACCTGGCAGATAATGGACTTGTGGGTGATTTTGAGGACCATTGGATCTACAAGCTCATCTTTCCAAGCTGCTTTGTGTTGAGAATCAGCTCTCTGCAGCAGTCATAGACTGACCCACTTGTGAAAAACCTCTGTGAAGATCTCTGTCATCACAGAGACATTTGTTCATTCTTGAGAATAATCTGTTCATTCAGAGACAATGACCGAGGCCACGTCATCAGTGAAGGAAATGTGACAAACTTTGAGCTTGGAATTGATGCAGAGCAACTGAAATCTTCAGCATCTCAGACAAGCAAGACAGAGCCTACCCCATTATTTTCTTTCCAAAGAGAGGCTCAGTGTGTGTTGCTGTAATGTCTTCTGTGCTCAGGAAGTTAAATGTACCTACCACAAATAACCTATACGAGATCTTGATTTTAAATGGCACATCTCTCAGTAGTTTTCCTTGTCCATACTTTTGGCAGTGTTTTCAGGTTTTCAGCTGAGTTTCTGATACTTGCAGAACTCATTTAAATTATAAGGGAGAATAAGATATTTGATTGCTTTTAAAAAGAAAAGTAAAAATTGTAGTGGTGTAAATCCAGCTTAGTATGACTGAAGTACCTGTCCATGAAAGCGTTCTATTTGGTTTGTATAAAAGTCATGTCTGTTCATGTTTTGGTGATCACAGTGAAATCCATCTCAAGCCTGTATCAGGAGTACCTGTCTTCTGTTTGATTCTGCAGTCTTTACTTGAATTCAGCAATGTTTTCCTGGATGAGTAAAGTCCCTGGTGTGCTTAGCAGCTGCATGGAACCACTCATGTAAGACCTGATCAACATGAAAAAGGGTTGAAGAACTTACTGCCTAAAAGAAATCTATGTGGGTATATTTTAATTGCTACATTACCATGACAGTCTACAATATTTATAATTCTAAAGACTTCTTTGAAACAAGAAAGATAAGCTGCTTGTATGCAATAGAAAAGAGTCAATACATCAGATGCCTGTCAGATAAACATTGCAGAGCTACCCTAATGAAGGTATTGCAATTGCATGAATGTCTGAGATAGTTTTAATGTCAAAAGCTTAATGCCTTTTGGTGCTTTTAGCCTTTCTGATTTCCCTAAGTGATCATAAAGCCATGAAGTTTTTCGAGGAAGTTGCTGAAAATCCTGTTAGGAGCTTTTTATTACACTGGCAAATTCATGTTGAATTGGTATTCATTTTCACTATTACAGAATAATCAAATTTGTGCTGTTACTGTTGGAAAAGGAACTAACGAGGATATAATGTAACACTGCTAATGTGATGAAGCATTCTTACTCTGCTGGGTGAAGGGTGCCCTGGCTGCCTGTTCCAGCTTTCTTCAAGCAGCGAGTGAGGGAGGAAGTGGAGGGTGTTCTGTTTGTGGCACGAGGTTACACACATTCTTCTTTCAACATGTAATTGTGTTTTGATGACTGAAAGGGTGATGGCTTTGCCCACTTGTGCTTCCTGCCAGGCTGTGGTTTGGTTCTGGGCTGTAAGGACAGGGCTGCCATCGTGTTCTGCCATCACACATTGGGTGCTGTGATCCCTGCCTTCGTCCAGATGAGCAGCTCATGGTTCTCTCTCCAGAAGAAATGGCTCATGTATTCTTTCATGTTCATCCGAGGTTTTTTCCAAAAGGGAGTAAAGCTTTTAGAGTGCATTGTTAAAAACTACAAGCAGCCCCCTAAAGGTTCAAATCTGACAGGGATGTTAGGAGGCAGGTCAAGCGACTGCCTAATGAAGATGAATGGAGAAAATTGCTGGTACAAGAATCACGTGGTGGGCGCTTAGCCCAGGTTGCTGAAAGTGTGATGGAATCTCACAGCTTCATTTATCAGTGTCATATTTGGGCTAAAAGTGAGCAGTATTGTTCTCATTTCTTCCAGATGGATAGGTCAACTTTAATATTTATTGCTCTTGTAGAACATTTGTTTGATGTATTTCCATTAGCTAGGCAATAATAGAAAAGCAGTGGAGAGAAACATAAAACAGCTCCCTTCCTCTTCAGCTGAAATATGGCATACCCTAATGTGTAAATATTTCTGAGACTGCCACAGATTTTAATTTTTTTTATTTATTTGATGACATGATCATATATATTGAGGAATTAAAAAATAATAGAAAAACTGCATTGAGGAAATACAAAATATTTGAATTTGGTTGTGATTGTTAATTTTTAAACTTTCTTTGAGCTTATAGAGCCTTTCAGGAGACTCTTTTACTTAAGAATGTCATTGAGGGGGAGAGAGAAGGCACAATAACGCCATATTAGAAGGACTAATATAAGTCTGGAAGTATTCTAGCAAAATCAACTTAAAATACTTGTTTTCTAAAATGGAATATAAAGATGTTTATTTCTGTCATCTTTTTGTTCTTAATTTCTGCTGTCACTAATTACTTTCTCTATGATGGGAAAAGACTGCCTAGTCTGGGTTGGTGTAGAATTTAAAATAAATAAGGGATTTAACCATTACAAAATGGTGGCTTGTAGCTGATAGTGGTACCCTGTGGTTACTGTTTATGAACTAATTTTTTTTTCCATTTATAGGAATCGGGTTCAAGGTGTTTGACATATATTATTTTATACTGTGGAAGGAAACTTAGCTGTTTGTGAAGCAGGTGTTGTGTTAAGTGCAGTGCAAACATCCTAGCCATATGTTTCTATAATTTAAATTAATTTGGTACAGTCATACTGTTAATCTTTAGTGACTTGTTGATTGGCATTTTGCAGACATATTTCTGGAAGGCGCCCAATACCATTTTCTGTAGCCTTTCTGGCAGTAGCAGAGAGTAACATTTCCACAAATTGGAATCTTGTACAGCTCTGGGAAAGGAGCCAAGATTTAAATTAGACAATAACCTCTGCTCTGTATATAGCTTCTATTCTTCAGCTGTAGGGAAAGTGATTTGTTTAATACAGTCAGCTCTGTAGCATATAATAGACTGATATATGAGTCACTCCTTGGCAATGTGTGTTTCTTAAATTTATATAGATTGAACAACTAGTTGGTAATGTACTTAGTTACAGTTGTGCAAACAATAACTATTAGCAGAGCTGAAGAGAGACCTAGAAAAAATTGTGTTTGCTTGGTGTTTGCTGAGGATTCTGTAGAACTGTTGGATTTTAGAACAATCCTTCTGTTCAGATACAGAGGATACAATTTCATAATCATGAGTATTCTTTGAGCTTTGGAAAATCAATAATAAAGCTAATAATAAAGCTTTTATATCAGATTTTATTATTTTTTATGTTTTGTATATCGACATGTGTTCTTTAAAAATGAAACGTAGCATCAGTCTGTTACAGCTACATAATTACATTGCAGCTCTTTTTGTTTTGCCCTTGTATATTTTTTTCTCTCTTCATGTAAAAATCTGTTGCTGTCAATTGATACCTGTGAATGCAAAGAATTCTTTTCTTTCCAAACAGCAAGAATCTTTTCTTAAAAGGAGAGCTCTTTACACCATTCAGTTCATGTTTATTTAAAAGCTTAAAATCTTTAGAGCAAATCTCACTTTTTGTCCAACAGAAAATTGATTTTGCTAACAAAAGTGGTGTGGGCCTGAAAGAGAATATTCAGAAATATGCAAATAAGTACAGATAGAAATCTGTGTGAGCAGCTGAACAAAGCAATCAAATTTTCCTCATTGAAAGTTTGTTTAGCTTCGCTGTGAACGTTTTTGAACAAAATTATAAACTACTGTTAGTGAAATACTTCTTTTTATAGGAAAAAGGGGCATTCTTTTTAAGCAGAACTATTTTTAATACTCTACAATTTTTCTGCCAGGTCTTATATTTACAAAATAAAGCACATTGTAAATATTGAACAATACACAGATATATGTCCTAACAGTTTATAGTATGCTGCATATTCTGGGTGGGTTCCAAGCAGTAGTTAGTATAAATGATATGCCAATCAAAATTATTTTTGCAACTATAACCTGTTATAATGTAGTCTCTTATCTGAAACCTCAACTTGGTATAAGCCAGATCTCTTTTCTTAAGCTTTAACTGTTACATGAATAATTTCCCTGAACTAATCCTGCTTCTGTCCTGTAAGCTTCTTGCTAGTGCACGACAGCAAAGTATAATTTATCTAGAGGTTATATAAATCTTAATAATCACTGCTTCCATTAGGTCATGTGCATTTCTTTCTCCTTAGTCAGGGCTCAGTTGTACACAGAATTTCTGGTGTACTGCAGTAAGTCAGACTTGTACATGTCCAGCATGTCCCTTCCGGGCCATGTCTCTAATGATTCAGCTTCAGTGTAAAAGCTGACTTTAAAAAAAAGTCCCCTGATGGCAGTAAGATGAAGACTAAAAATTTTACGATTTCTATTGGTGAATAAGTGTGTGGTTTTACACGGTGCCATGTTTGTCACTGTTGTTAGTTCAACATGTCCCTTCATCTACTCTTCATTTCTGCCCCAGATGGAAAATCTTTAAATACATTCACCTCCCCAAATTCTGTGTTTCATTTTTTGCAGTGGGACCTGAAATACTTGTATCAGCATAAGCAAAGGTGTACTGAGTTATAGAGCAAATAACTAAATAAGCAAGTGGGTGGAGGTTTGAAGCATGATGCACGCTGAGATATTCCCTGGGACTGGAGGTCACTTAGCATCATTTCTGCTGGTGGCAGTGCTGACATCAGGACTTTGAGTCACTGGAATGTCTTTTAGTTTGCTTCCCACTGCTGCTGATATAACCATTTCATTGTTACATGGCATATAACCTTTTTTTGGAGGCAGGAAATGCTGTGAATATTCTTCATTGTTAATGATGATCATTCTAATGAAGGGCTGTGATATTCTCAAGCTGAACACAATTCCATATCTTTGAAGCAAACAGGGATTACTGAGCCAGTAGCATGGGTTGTGCTTCTGAGGGGAGGAAGAGACTGGAAACAGGTCTGAATTTCCCTAAATTTATGTTTATGAAGGAAAACATAGGAAGAGTGAACACTGTAGAAAGAGAATTTAAAATTGAGAATGGTGAAGGGTTCATACTGCTTAGCCCCTTTTCATACACGGTATAACAATATGCAAAAACATTTTCCTTGTCTCAGATGATATATGTTGATGTGAAAATTGATAACCCTTTTATTTTTTTTATAGTAGTTATTTTAGCTACAGCTGATATTCCATTTAGTGGAATATGGCACAAAACCAGCACCACCATCTGAATCAAATGGCACAGCCTGGTTTATGCTGGCAAATAACCCTTCAGCGTTTTTCTCCCTGGTGAATACCACAGCAGCAGCTTTCTGTTTTTCCTAGGTAATTTTTATACAAATTATTGTTTGAATTTTGATTTGATGAGGGGTGTGAAGGTTGGGGGTTTGGTATGTAAACAGAAGCAGAGTGCTTTCTTACAATCAGTGTTTTGTCTGTAAGGTTGGACAAAGGTGAGGTTAGAGCAGTGAAGAGTTTCCCGTCCCTTGGAATCTGTCCTTGGTGGTTTCAGTGGCACTAAGGAAGGTCCCACGTGGAAATGTGTGAAGGGTCATCACAGCATGTTACCCACAGTTTCCCATGGGTGAATGTGAACTTGGACATGGACAACTGGAAAAGGGAAAAACTGTAAGATTGTGTAGGGTACAAAGGAAAGGGATCTCTTTGCTTTAGACCTCTTTACTGGTGGTCTGCAATGATGAGATTGATTTAAATTTCATATTTGTTGTTACATGCTGTCAATTTTTTAAAAATATGAGAAAATGACATTATATGAAAGTGTGTGTAAAAATGGGTGTTTTGAATTGTTTCTAGATGCTCTCAAAATCATGCTGTGCAAGGTATTACAAAATAGTATATTTTTCGTTAAATTTTGAAAAATTTTCCTTTCTATGTTAATCATTCTTCAAAACTTATTTCAATCTCACTTTAAACTTTTACGTGTTTCAGTTTATCCTTTCCTTATCTATCTGATAAGCTAATTTTTATTATTCTGTTCTAATAATCATTGTTTTACTATACTTTTCTATGGGTCTTTATTCCATCCTTTCTCTGCCTCTTATTACACACCACTTGAACAGCATTTCCTGCCACTTGTATATCCTTTTGTTCCTCTTCAAACCATACTATGTATATTGTATCTGACAACTCACTTCTTCCATTAAAATACATTTATTGTTCTTCACCAGTTTTGAAAATACAGTTCAGCAACTTTGTTTTGATTAGCAAAGGAAGTCTCTTTCACTGGAAAACTGCTATAATTCCAGGGCAGATCAGGCGAGCAATTACAGGCAAAACCATTAGTGTGAGAATGGCTTGGTTTTGGGATTTTCTAAATCTAAAATCACTGGACAATATAATATTATCAGAAACTGTTCTAGATGCTTACATAAATGAAGAGAAAGCAATTATTTATAATACCTTTTATTTTTAACTGACACATTAGTTATTTTTCCCACTCTTTGTTATTATTTTCCTCTTTTGGTAGCAAAAAGCTGCTAGAACATCACATGCTTTTTCCATGTTCCTGCCTTCTCCATTATATTAACACTAACACTGTGCAGCATTTCCCAATTCAGGTAGAAAAAGTGAGTGAGAAACTTTATGGTAGAGCAAAATCACCCCAATTTGGCAGGTGATGAAGCAACCAACAGAATGGATTTCCTGTGATTTGTTCTCACTGTGAACAGGCAGAGCAATTTGGATGTTCTGTGCTCCCTTGCATGGTTTCACATCATTTCACTGGCTCACTAGAACTGGACATGGGATTTGAAGTTCTGAACCTTCACACACAGCTGTGATACCACAGAAGCACAACATGTCTGTGTTGTAAAACTTGGCTAAAGTTACTGTGTGATCCAAAATATAATATAGTAATGAAACAGCTGTAGCCCTGGTTATTAGGGAAACAAAACCCTGAATATACAGGATTTTGTGAGAGTGCCCTGACTCCAGGACTCATTTCTAGTGCCCAAAGATTTCAGATCTCTGGGAAATTTTCCATTCTAAAAGTGGGATGGAATGGTAAGGTTCAAGATATAAAATCAAATTGAGAGAACTCCCTGGAGTTTGCAGCTAGTTGTAGCAGGCATCTGCCTGCCAGAAGCATGTGGTTATGGTGCAAAGTACTACTTGGTTCTTTCAGAGTGGTTTCTATCAAAAATACTATCTCAGAGACAGCCAAAGAAATGTTTTTGATTACAAGTCATG